>NC_138550.1:3419013-3447484 GCF_964273705.1 Natrix helvetica | reverse complement strand
CATCAATATTAGAAGGGAGAGGAGGAGGAGGAGAAAGGAGGAGGAGGAGGAGGAGGAGGAGGAGAAGAAAGGAGGAGGAGGAGAAAGGAGGAGGAGGAGAAAGGAGGAGGAGGAGAAGAAGAAAGGACTAGGTATATCATCAATATTAGAAGAGAGAGGAGGAGGAGGAGAAAGGAGGAGGAGGAGAAAGGAGGAGGAGGAGAAGAAAGGAGGAGGAGGAGAAAGGAGGAGGAGGAGAAAGGAGGAGGAGGAGAAGAAAGGAGGAGGAGGAGGAGAAAGGAGGAGGAGAAGAAGAAAGGAGGAGGAGAAGAAAGGAGGAGGAGGAGGAAGATTATGGGGTCCTTGGTGCTCTCTGAATTTAGTTGTTTTCTTGCAGGCATTTTATGATCAAACTAGGTAATATCATCAATATTAGAAGGGAGAGGAGGAGGAGGAGAAAGGAGGAGGAGGAGGAGGAGGAGGAGGAGAAGAAAGGAGGAGGAGGAGAAAGGAGGAGGAGGAGAAAGGAGGAGGAGGAGAAGAAGAAAGGAGGAGGAGGAGGAAGATTATGGGGTCCTTGGTGCTCTCTGAATTTAGTTGTTTTCTTGCAGGCATTTTATGATCAAACTAGGTAATATCATCAATATTAGAAGGGAGAGGAGGAGGAGGAGAAAGGAGGAGGAGAAGAAAGGAGGAGGAGGAGAAGAAAGGAGGAGGAGGAGAAAGGAGGAGGAGAAGAAAGGAGGAGGAGGAGAAGAAAGGAGGAGGAGGAGAAAGGAGGAGGAGAAGAAAGGAGGAGGAGGAGAAGAAAGGAGGAGGAGGAGAAAGGAGGAGGAGGAGAAAGGAGGAGGAGGAGAAGAAAGGAGGAGGAGGAGGAGAAAGGAGGAGGAGAAGAAGAAAGGAGGAGGAGAAGAAAGGAGGAGGAGGAGGAAGATTATGGGGTCCTTGGTGCTCTCTGAATTTAGTTGTTTTCTTGCAGGCATTTTATGATCAAACTAGGTAATATCATCAATATTAGAAGGGAGAGGAGGAGGAGGAGAAAGGAGGAGGAGAAGAAAGGAGGAGGAGGAGAAGAAAGGAGGAGGAGGAGAAAGGAGGAGGAGAAGAAAGGAGGAGGAGGAGAAGAAAGGAGGAGGAGGAGAAAGGAGGAGGAGGAGAAAGGAGGAGGAGGAGAAGAAAGGAGGAGGAGGAGGAGAAAGGAGGAGGAGAAGAAAGGAGGAGGAGGAGAAGAAAGGAGGAGGAGGAGAAAGGAGGAGGAGGAGAAAGGAGGAGGAGGAGAAGAAAGGAGGAGGAGGAGGAGAAAGGAGGAGGAGAAGAAGAAAGGAGGAGGAGAAGAAAGGAGGAGGAGGAGGAAGATTATGGGGTCCTTGGTGCTCTCTGAATTTAGTTGTTTTCTTGCAGGCATTTTATGATCAAACTAGGTAATATCATCAATATTAGAAGGGAGAGGAGGAGGAGGAGAAAGGAGGAGGAGAAGAAAGGAGGAGGAGGAGAAGAAAGGAGGAGGAGGAGAAAGGAGGAGGAGGAGAAAGGAGGAGGAGGAGAAGAAAGGAGGAGGAGAAGAAAGGAGGAGGAGGAGAAGAAAGGAGGAGGAGGAGAAAGGAGGAGGAGGAGAAAGGAGGAGGAGGAGAAAGGAGGAGGAGGAGGAGAAAGGAGGAGGAGGAGAAAGGAGGAGGAGGAGAAAGGAGGAGGAGGAGGAGAAAGGAGGAGGAGAAGAAGAAAGGAGGAGGAGAAGAAAGGAGGAGGAGGAGGAAGATTATGGGGTCCTTGGTGCTCTCTGAATTTAGTTGTTTTCTTGCAGGCATTTTATGATCAAACTAGGTAATATCATCAATATTAGAAGAGAGAGGAGGAGGAGGAGAAAGGAGGAGGAGAAGAAAGGAGGAGGAGGAGAAGAAAGGAGGAGGAGGAGAAAGGAGGAGGAGGAGAAAGGAGGAGGAGGAGGAGAAAGGAGGAGGAGAAGAAAGGAGGAGGAGGAGAAGAAAGGAGGAGGAGGAGAAAGGAGGAGGAGGAGAAAGGAGGAGGAGGAGAAGAAAGGAGGAGGAGGAGGAGAAAGGAGGAGGAGAAGAAGAAAGGAGGAGGAGAAGAAAGGAGGAGGAGGAGGAAGATTATGGGGTCCTTGGTGCTCTCTGAATTTAGTTGTTTTCTTGCAGGCATTTTATGATCAAACTAGGTAATATCATCAATATTAGAAGGGAGAGGAGGAGGAGGAGAAAGGAGGAGGAGGAGGAGGAGGAGGAGGAGAAGAAAGGAGGAGGAGGAGAAAGGAGGAGGAGGAGAAAGGAGGAGGAGAAGAAGAAAGGAGGAGGAGGAGAAAGGAGGAGAAGAAGAAAGGAGGAGGAGGAGGAAGATTATGGGGTCCTTGGTGCTCTCTGAATTTAGTTGTTTTCTTGCAGGCATTTTATGATCAAACTAGGTAATATCATCAATATTAGAAGGGAGAGGAGGAGGAGGAGAAAGGAGGAGGAGGAGGAGGAGGAGGAGGAGAAGAAAGGAGGAGGAGGAGAAAGGAGGAGGAGGAGAAAGGAGGAGGAGGAGAAGAAGAAAGGAGGAGGAGGAGGAAGATTATGGGGTCCTTGGTGCTCTCTGAATTTAGTTGTTTTCTTGCAGGCATTTTATGATCAAACTAGGTAATATCATCAATATTAGAAGAGAGAGGAGGAGGAGGAGAAAGGAGGAGGAGAAGAAAGGAGGAGGAGGAGGAGAAAGGAGGAGGAGGAGAAAGGAGGAGGAGAAGAAAGGAGGAGGAGGAGAAGAAAGGAGGAGGAGGAGAAAGGAGGAGGAGGAGAAAGGAGGAGGAGGAGAAGAAGAAAGGAGGAGGAGGAGGAAGATTATGGGGTCCTTGGTGCTCTCTGAATTTAGTTGTTTTCTTGCAGGCATTTTATGATCAAACTAGGTAATATCATCAATATTAGAAGAGAGAGGAGGAGGAGGAGAAAGGAGGAGGAGAAGAAAGGAGGAGGAGGAGAAGAAAGGAGGAGGAGGAGAAAGGAGGAGGAGGAGAAAGGAGGAGGAGGAGAAGAAAGGAGGAGGAGGAGGAGAAAGGAGGAGGAGAAGAAGAAAGGAGGAGGAGAAGAAAGGAGGAGGAGGAGGAAGATTATGGGGTCCTTGGTGCTCTCTGAATTTAGTTGTTTTCTTGCAGGCATTTTATGATCAAACTAGGTAATATCATCAATATTAGAAGGGAGAGGAGGAGGAGGAGAAAGGAGGAGGAGGAGGAGGAGGAGGAGGAGAAGAAAGGAGGAGGAGGAGAAAGGAGGAGGAGGAGAAAGGAGGAGGAGGAGAAGAAGAAAGGAGGAGGAGGAGGAAGATTATGGGGTCCTTGGTGCTCTCTGAATTTAGTTGTTTTCTTGCAGGCATTTTATGATCAAACTAGGTAATATCATCAATATTAGAAGAGAGAGGAGGAGGAGGAGAAAGGAGGAGGAGAAGAAAGGAGGAGGAGGAGAAGAAAGGAGGAGGAGGAGAAAGGAGGAGGAGGAGAAAGGAGGAGGAGGAGAAGAAAGGAGGAGGAGGAGGAGAAAGGAGGAGGAGAAGAAGAAAGGAGGAGGAGAAGAAAGGAGGAGGAGGAGGAAGATTATGGGGTCCTTGGTGCTCTCTGAATTTAGTTGTTTTCTTGCAGGCATTTTATGATCAAACTAGGTAATATCATCAATATTAGAAGGGAGAGGAGGAGGAGGAGAAAGGAGGAGGAGGAGGAGGAGGAGGAGGAGAAGAAAGGAGGAGGAGGAGAAAGGAGGAGGAGGAGAAAGGAGGAGGAGGAGAAGAAGAAAGGAGGAGGAGGAGGAAGATTATGGGGTCCTTGGTGCTCTCTGAATTTAGTTGTTTTCTTGCAGGCATTTTATGATCAAACTAGGTAATATCATCAATATTAGAAGGGAGAGGAGGAGGAGGAGAAAGGAGGAGGAGGAGGAGGAGGAGGAGGAGAAGAAAGGAGGAGGAGGAGAAAGGAGGAGGAGGAGAAAGGAGGAGGAGGAGAAGAAGAAAGGAGGAGGAGGAGGAAGATTATGGGGTCCTTGGTGCTCTCTGAATTTAGTTGTTTTCTTGCAGGCATTTTATGATCAAACTAGGTAATATCATCAATATTAGAAGGGAGAGGAGGAGGAGGAGAAAGGAGGAGGAGGAGGAGGAGGAGGAGGAGAAGAAAGGAGGAGGAGGAGAAAGGAGGAGGAGGAGAAAGGAGGAGGAGGAGAAGAAGAAAGGAGGAGGAGGAGGAAGATTATGGGGTCCTTGGTGCTCTCTGAATTTAGTTGTTTTCTTGCAGGCATTTTATGATCAAACTAGGTAATATCATCAATATTAGAAGAGAGAGGAGGAGGAGGAGAAAGGAGGAGGAGAAGAAAGGAGGAGGAGGAGAAGAAAGGAGGAGGAGGAGAAAGGAGGAGGAGGAGAAAGGAGGAGGAGGAGAAGAAAGGAGGAGGAGGAGGAGAAAGGAGGAGGAGAAGAAGAAAGGAGGAGGAGAAGAAAGGAGGAGGAGGAGGAAGATTATGGGGTCCTTGGTGCTCTCTGAATTTAGTTGTTTTCTTGCAGGCATTTTATGATCAAACTAGGTAATATCATCAATATTAGAAGAGAGAGGAGGAGGAGGAGAAAGGAGGAGGAGGAGGAGGAGGAGGAGGAGGAGAAGAAAGGAGGAGGAGGAGAAAGGAGGAGGAGGAGAAAGGAGGAGGAGGAGAAGAAGAAAGGAGGAGGAGGAGGAAGATTATGGGGTCCTTGGTGCTCTCTGAATTTAGTTGTTTTCTTGCAGGCATTTTATGATCAAACTAGGTAATATCATCAATATTAGAAGAGAGAGGAGGAGGAGGAGAAAGGAGGAGGAGAAGAAAGGAGGAGGAGGAGAAGAAAGGAGGAGGAGGAGAAAGGAGGAGGAGGAGAAAGGAGGAGGAGGAGAAGAAGAAAGGAGGAGGAGGAGAAAGGAGGAGGAGGAGGAGAAGAAAGGAGGAGGAGGAGAAGAAAGGAGGAGGAGGAGAAAGGAGGAGGAGAAGAAAGGAGGAGGAGGAGAAGAAAGGAGGAGGAGGAGAAAGGAGGAGGAGGAGAAAGGAGGAGGAGGAGAAGAAAGGAGGAGGAGGAGGAGAAAGGAGGAGGAGAAGAAAGGAGGAGGAGGAGAAGAAAGGAGGAGGAGGAGAAAGGAGGAGGAGGAGAAAGGAGGAGGAGGAGAAGAAAGGAGGAGGAGGAGGAGAAAGGAGGAGGAGAAGAAGAAAGGAGGAGGAGAAGAAAGGAGGAGGAGGAGGAAGATTATGGGGTCCTTGGTGCTCTCTGAATTTAGTTGTTTTCTTGCAGGCATTTTATGATCAAACTAGGTAATATCATCAATATTAGAAGGGAGAGGAGGAGGAGGAGAAAGGAGGAGGAGGAGGAGGAGGAGGAGGAGAAGAAAGGAGGAGGAGGAGAAAGGAGGAGGAGGAGAAAGGAGGAGGAGAAGAAGAAAGGAGGAGGAGGAGAAAGGAGGAGAAGAAGAAAGGAGGAGGAGGAGGAAGATTATGGGGTCCTTGGTGCTCTCTGAATTTAGTTGTTTTCTTGCAGGCATTTTATGATCAAACTAGGTAATATCATCAATATTAGAAGGGAGAGGAGGAGGAGGAGAAAGGAGGAGGAGGAGGAGGAGGAGGAGGAGAAGAAAGGAGGAGGAGGAGAAAGGAGGAGGAGGAGAAAGGAGGAGGAGAAGAAGAAAGGAGGAGGAGGAGAAAGGAGGAGAAGAAGAAAGGAGGAGGAGGAGGAAGATTATGGGGTCCTTGGTGCTCTCTGAATTTAGTTGTTTTCTTGCAGGCATTTTATGATCAAACTAGGTAATATCATCAATATTAGAAGAGAGAGGAGGAGGAGGAGAAAGGAGGAGGAGAAGAAAGGAGGAGGAGGAGAAGAAAGGAGGAGGAGGAGAAAGGAGGAGGAGGAGAAAGGAGGAGGAGGAGAAGAAGAAAGGAGGAGGAGGAGGAAGATTATGGGGTCCTTGGTGCTCTCTGAATTTAGTTGTTTTCTTGCAGGCATTTTATGATCAAACTAGGTAATATCATCAATATTAGAAGAGAGAGGAGGAGGAGGAGAAAGGAGGAGGAGAAGAAAGGAGGAGGAGGAGGAGAAAGGAGGAGGAGGAGAAAGGAGGAGGAGGAGAAAGGAGGAGGAGGAGGAGAAAGGAGGAGGAGAAGAAAGGAGGAGGAGGAGAAGAAAGGAGGAGGAGGAGAAAGGAGGAGGAGGAGAAAGGAGGAGGAGAAGAAAGGAGGAGGAGGAGGAGAAAGGAGGAGGAGGAGAAAGGAGGAGGAGGAGAAGAAAGGAGGAGGAGGAGGAGAAAGGAGGAGGAGAAGAAGAAAGGAGGAGGAGGAGGAGGAGGAGGAGAAGAAGAAAGGAGGAGGAGGAGGAAGATTATGGGGTCCTTGGTGCTCTCTGAATTTAGTTGTTTTCTTGCAGGCATTTTATGATCAAACTAGGTAATATCATCAATATTAGAAGAGAGAGGAGGAGGAGGAGAAAGGAGGAGGAGAAGAAAGGAGGAGGAGGAGAAGAAAGGAGGAGGAGGAGAAAGGAGGAGGAGGAGAAAGGAGGAGGAGGAGAAGAAAGGAGGAGGAGGAGGAGAAAGGAGGAGGAGAAGAAGAAAGGAGGAGGAGAAGAAAGGAGGAGGAGGAGGAAGATTATGGGGTCCTTGGTGCTCTCTGAATTTAGTTGTTTTCTTGCAGGCATTTTATGATCAAACTAGGTAATATCATCAGTACTAGAAGGGAGAGGAGGAGGAGGAGGAGGAGGAGGAGGAGAAGAAAGGAGGAGGAGAAGAAAGGAGGAGGAGAAGAAAGGAGGAGGAGGAGGAGGAAGATTATGGGGTCCTTGGTGCTCTCTGAACTTGGCTGTTTTCTTGCAGGTGTTTTATGACCAAACTAGGTAATATCATCAGTACTAGAAGGGAGAGTTGGAGGAGGAAACAAGAAAGCAACCAAGCTCAGAGAGAACCCCAAAGTTCTCCTCCTCCTCTCCCTTCTAGTACTGATGACGTTACCTAGCATGGTCACAAAACGCCTGCAAGAAAACAACCAAGGTCAGAGAGCACCGAAACAACTCAAGGAAAGAACCACCGCAATCGCTCCCGCTAACGCAGAAACGGCCGGCCACCAGTGTATAAGCTGAGAGCAAACCCACCCACCCCTTCCCTCTAGCACTGATGACATTCCCTAGTTGGCTCGTGAAATGTCTCCAAGGAAAGACTCAAGGTCAGAGGCCATCCAGGATCCCATGTTTTCCTTCATCCCCTTTTGAGAATGATTCAGAATGTCGTCTCACCGCTATCTGACTTCCTTCCTGGCACAGGAGTTACCAAAGTATCTTCGCGGCTACCATAAGTGCACGCGAGAAGAGATCCTACAGCTTGGAGCCCTGATCTACAGGGTGAAATTTGAAGATGATAAATCGTGTTTTCCTAATATTCCGAAACTTCTCAAGGATTTGGTGCCCGAACCATTAATTCGCCAGCTGTCACCGGACGACTGGAAAAGAGTAAGTTTGCTCCAGGAATTGTCTACTCCAGGGGTGTCCAAACTTGGGAACTTTAAGACTTGTGGACTTCAACTCCCAGAATTCCCCAGCCAGCATGGCTGGCTGGGGAATTCTGGGAGTTGAAGTCCACAAGTCTTAAAGTTCCCAAGTTTGGACACCCCTGGTCTACTCCCATCTCTGTCTGTCTGTCTACAGATAGTCCTCGACTTACGGGAGTTCATTTAGTAACCATTTGAAGTTGCAACGGTACTGAAAAAAGTAACGTGACAATTTTTCACACTTACAACTGTTTTAGCATCCCCATGTCATATGATCAAAATTAAGATGGCTTTGCCAGCTGACTCATATTTATGACGGTTGCAGTGTCTTGGGGGGGGGGAGTCACGTGATCCTCTTTTGCAACCCTTCCGACAAGCCCAATCAATGAGGAAGCCGGATTCGCTTAACGACCAAGTCAACAACTGCAGCGATCCACTTAACAACGGTGGCAAGAAAAGTCGCAAAATGTCGGAAAGCTCTCTTAATAAATGTCTCACTTAGCAACAGGAATGTTGGGTTCAGTTGGGGTCGTAAGTCAAGGATTAGCTGTTACCTGTCTGTCTCTGTAGTAAGACTACACCTAAAGTACCGCAACCAGTTTTGGTCACCACGTTATAAAAAAGACGTTGAGACTCTGGAAAGAGTGCAGAGAAGAGCAACCAAGAGGATTAGGGGACTGGGTACATCTAATTTAATGGAAAGAAGAGCAAGGGGCACAGGATTACAGTTTTCCAATAATCGAGGGGCTTCAACAGAGATGAGCAGGCCAAATTATTTTCTAAAGTACTTGAAGGCAAGTCAAGAAGCAATGGTTGGAAACTAACCAAGGAGAGAAGCAACCTAGAACGAAGGAGAAATTTCCTGACAGTGAGAACAATTAACCAGTGGAACAACTTGCCTCCAGAAGTATAATACAATACAATAGTAGAGTTGGAAGGGACCTTGGAGGCCTTCTAGTCCAACCCCCTGCCTAGGCAGGAAACCCTACACCGTTTCAGACAGATGGCTATCCAACATCTTCTTAAAGACTTCCAGTGTTGGGGCATTCACAACTTCTGGAGGCAACTTCTGTTCCACTGATTAATTGTTCTAACTGTCAGGAAATTTCTCCTTAGTTCTAAGTTGCTTCTCTCCTTGATTAGTTTCCACCCATTGCTTCTTGTTCTACCCTCGGGTGCCTTGGAGAATAGTTTGACTCCCTCTTCTTTGTGGCAACCCCTGAGATATTGGAAGACTGCTATCATGTCTCCCCTAGTCCTTCTTTCTCTTAAAGCGCTACCCAGGTTGCTAAACATACCCAGTTCCTGCAACCGTTCTTCATATGTTTTAGCCTCCAGTCCCCTAATCCTCTTTGTTGCTCTTCTCTGCACTCTTTCTAGAGTCTCCACATCTTTTCTACATCGTGGCGACCAGAACTGAATGCAGTATTCCAAGTGTGGCCTTACCAAGGCCTTATAAAGTGGTATTAACCCTTCACGTGATCTTGATTCTCTCCCTCTGTTGATGCAGCCTAGAACTGTGTTGGCTTTTTTGGCAGCTGCGCACACAGCTGGCTCCTATTTAAATGGTTGTCCACTAGGACTCCAAGATCCCTCTCCCAGTTACTACTATTGAGAGGTTGTATGTGCTTCATCCCTGGAGGTTTTTAAGAAGAGATTGGGCAACGGTTTATCTGAAATTGTATAGGGCCGTAATGCTGAACCTGTGGCACGTGGAGCATATGCGCGCTGGCCAGCTGACTTCGGCCTTCTTTTGAGGCCGTTATTCGCCCTCTGGAGGCTTTCTTGAAGTTTCCGGAGGACAAAAAACCAACCCTACGGGCAAACCGGACATTCAGGAACAAACTTCCGGTTTGCTCATAGGGCCGTTTTTCACCCTCCGGAGCCTTCAGGAGGCTTCCCTGAAGGCTCCGGAAGTCCGTTCCAGAACTTCCGGTTTGCTCATAGGGGCATTTTTTGCCTTCGGGGGGACGGGGGAGGCTGTTTTTGCCCTCCCCGGGCTCCTAGAAAGCCTCTGGAGCCTGGGGAGGGCGAAAAAAGCATGGCAAAAGCTGGTATGTGTATATGGGTGAGTGCGTGTACGCACACTCACTCGCGCTTTGCTCTGGGACTTGCCAAGAACGTGGGAGCATTGGGGGGGGGGTGGAATTTGGAGCATTAAATGGGAGTTTGACCTCTCAGGTGGTTGCATGACCTTTGTGCCGTGTCCCGGGTCATCACAGATTGTGATGCTTGACTCTACTCTCTCTTGCAGTCCATTGTGGCCTATTTCAACAAACACGCAGGCAAAACGAGGGAAGAGGCGAAGTTGGCTTTCCTCAAGATTATATTCCGGTGGCCCACCTTTGGATCGGCCTTCTTCGAAGTGAAGGTGAGGATGCGAGCAACCTGGGTAGCGCTTAAGAAGTGAGGAAGGAGCCCTGTCACACGCTGGGCTACCTTGAAGGGCAGATGTTGTGGCCAGGAGCAACAAATATTCTCCCCTTTTTTTCACGAAATCCTCTCTGAGAGGAGAGCGGTGGGTGATACCTCTCATGGACCCCTAAATTAGGGGTGAAATCCAGCAGGTTCTGACAGGTTCTGGAGAACCCGTAGTGGAAATTTTGAGTAATTTGGGGAACCGGCAAATGCCACCTCTGACTGGCCCAAGTGTGGAGGGAATTGGGATTTTGCAGAATCCTTTCCCTGGAGTGAGGAGGGAATGGAGATTTTGCAGTATCCTTTCCCAGGAGTGGGGAGGGACTGGAGATTTTGCAGTATCCTTCCCCTGGAGTGGGGAGGGACTGGAGATTTTGCAGTATCCTTCCTCTGGAGTGGGGAGGGAATGGGGATTTTGCAGTATCCTTTCCCAGGAGTGGGGAGGGAATGGAGATTTTGCAGTATCCTTTCCCAGGAGTGGGGAGGGAATGGGGATTTTGCAGTATCCTTTCCCAGGAGTGGGGAGGGACTGGAGATTTTGCAGTATCCTTCCCCTGGAGTGGGGAGGGACTGGAGATTTTGCAGTATCCTTCCTCTGGAGTGGGGAGGGAATGGGGATTTTGCAGTATCCTTTCCCAGGAGTGGGGAGGGAATGGAGATTTTGCAGTATCCTTTCCCAGGAGTGGGGAGGGAATGGGGATTTTGCAGTATCCTTTCCCAGGAGTGGGGAGGGACTGGAGATTTTGCAGTATCCTTCCTCTGGAGTGGGGAGGGACTGGAGATTTTGCAGTATCCTTCCTCTGGAGTGGGGAGGGACTGGAGATTTTGCAGTATCCTTCCTCTGGAGTGGAGAGGGAACGGGAATTTTGCACTATCCTTCCCCTGGAGTGGGGAGGGAAGGGAGATTTTGCAATATCCTTCCCTGAAGTGAGGAGGGAATGGGGATTTTGCAGGATCCTTTCCATCAGACCGATGATGCTGGGGTTGATCTCCTATAGCAGTGACCCCCAACCTTTTGGGTACCAGGGACTGGTTCTGTAGAGAGGGTTTTTGCCACAGACTGGAGGGTGTGTGTGGATTCGCATGCTGCCTGCATCCCACAGATGGGGCTTTACTTGTTTGCATGGCCTGGTTTCTGGCATGCCACGGACTGGCACTGGTCCAGAGATCGGGGTTTGGCGATCCCTGTCCTACAGCATTCACAGTCATGACTGTCATCATCATCATCCTCTTTTAACGACCCCATAATCCCTTGTAGGGTGTTGTCTGGGTAGCTGAACGGAGCTGAGTGTTTAGTGGCCCGATGCCCTTCCTGTCGCCGATGCAGAGTCATATTCAGGAGCTATATTCTCATCGTGCCCAGAGAGAGAAATATCTGCCTCTACCTAGGATCGAACTCACAGACCTCCTCATGGTGAGGCTGAGAGCTCTACCTCTAGGCCACCACGCCACTATTCACAGTCATGTCTGTGATGTAACAAAAGGATATTCCTGATCAGGATGGAATGGTTGTGGGATTTTCCGTAGAGCTGTGGTAGCAGAACTACACTCGTTAGTTTGCACGTCATCTTCTCAGCTGACTAACACACCCCCACCTTCCTTTCTCAACAGCAAACCACCGACCCAAATTATCCAGAATTGCTCCTGGTTGCCATCAACAAACACGGCATCAGCCTCATTGACCGTAAAAGCAAGGTAGGTCCTTGAAGTAGGGCTTCTATATTCTATGTCCTATGTCCTGTTCTGTTCCGTTCCGTTCTGGTTTTTGAAGTAGGACCTCTATATTCTATGTTCTATGCTCTATGTTATGTCTTATATCCTATGTTCTATGTTTTGTTCTGTTCCGTTCCTTGAAGTAGGACCTCTATATTCTATGTCCTATGTCCTGTCCTGTCCTGTTCTATTCCATTCCGGTCTTTGAAGTAGGACCTCCATATCCTATGTTCTATGTTTTGTTCTGTTCTGTTCCGTTCTGTTCCTTGAAGTAGGACCTCTATATTCTATGTCCTACGTCCTCTTCTGTTCTGTTCCATTCTGGTCTTTGAAGTAGGACCTCTATATTCTATGTCCTATATCCTATGTTCTATGTTTTGTTCTGTTCTGTTTCGTTCCGGTCCTTTAAATAGGACTTCTATATTCTATCTTCTATGTCCTGTTCTATGTTCTGTGTCCTATGCTTTATTTTCTTCTGTTCTGTTCCGGTCTTTGAAGTAGGACCTCTATATTCTATGTCCTATGTCCTGTTCTGTTCTGTTCTGTTCCATTCCGGTCTTTGAAGTACGACCTCCATATTCTATGTTCTATGCTCTATGTTATGTCTTATATCCCATGTTCTATGTTTTGTTCTGTTCCGTTCCTTGAAGTAGGACCTCTATATTCTATGTCCTATGTCCTGTCCTGTCCTGTTCTATTCCATTCCGGTCTTTGAAGTAGGACCTCCATATCCTATGTTCTATGTTTTGTTCTGTTCTGTTCCGTTCTGTTCCTTGAAGTAGGACCTCTATCTTCTATGTCCTACGTTCTGTTCTGTTCCATTCTGGTCTTTGAAGTAGGACCTCTATATTCTATGTCCTATATCCTATGTTCTATGTTTTGTTCTGTTCTGTTCTGTTTTATTCCGGTCCTTTAAATAGGACTTCTATATTCTATCTTCTATGTCCTGTTCTATGTTCTGTGTCCTATGCTTTATTTTCTTCTGTTCTGTTCCGGTCTTTGAAGTAGGACCTCTATATTCTATGTCCTATGTCCTATCCTGTTCTGTTCTGTTCCATTCCGGTCTTTGAAGTAGGACCTCCATATCCTATGTTCTATGTTTTGTTCTGTTCTGTTCTGTTCTGTTCCTTGAAGTAGGACCTCTATATTCTATGTCCTACGTCCTCTTCTGTTCTGTTCCATTCTGGTCTTTGAAGTAGGACCTCTATATTCTATGTCCTATATCCTATGTTATGTTTTGTTCTGTTCTGTTTCGTTCCGGTCCTTTAAATAGGACTTCTATATTCTATCTTCTATGTCCTGTTCTATGTTCTGTGTCCTATGCTTTATTTTCTTCTGTTCTGTTCCGGTCTTTGAAGTAGGACCTCTATATTCTATGTCCTATGTCCTGTTCTGTTCTGTTCTGTTCCATTCCGGTCTTTGAAGTACGACTTCCATATTCTATGTTCTATGCTCTATGTTATGTCTTATATCCCATGTTCTATGTTTTGTTCTGTTCCGTTCCTTGAAGTAGGACCTCTATATTCTATGTCCTATGTCCTGTCCTGTCCTGTTCTATTCCATTCCGGTCTTTGAAGTAGGACCTCCATATCCTATGTTCTATGTTTTGTTCTGTTCTGTTCCGTTCTGTTCCTTGAAGTAGGACCTCTATCTTCTATGTCCTACGTCCTCTTCTGTTCTGTTCCATTCTGGTCTTTGAAGTAGGACCTCTATATTCTATGTCCTATATCCTATGTTCTATGTTTTGTTCTGTTCTGTTTTATTCCGGTCCTTTAAATAGGACTTCTATATTCTATCTTCTATGTCCTGTTCTATGTTCTGTGTCCTATGCTTTATTTTCTTCTGTTCTGTTCCGGCCTTTGAAGTAGGACCTCTATATTCTATGTCCTATGTCCTATCCTGTTCTGTTCTGTTCCATTCCGGTCTTTGAAGTAGGACCTCCATATTCTATGTTCTATGCTCTATGTTATGTCTTATATCCTATGTTCTATGTTCTGTTCCGTTCCTTGAAGTAGGACCTCTATATTCTATGTCCTATGTCCTGTCCTGTCCTGTTCTATTCCATTCCGGTCTTTGAAGTAGGACCTCCATATCCTATGTTCTATGTTTTGTTCTGTTCTGTTTCGTTCCGGTCCTTTAAATAGGACTTCTATATTCTATCTTCTATGTCCTGTTCTATGTTCTGTGTCCTATGCTTTATCTTCTTCTGTTCTCTTCCGTTCCGGTCTTTGAAGTAGGACCTCTATGTTCTATGTTCCGTTTCCTTCCCCAAAGGCGCCTAACCCCTTGTCCATGTCTCTAGGACATCCTCATCACCCATCCCTTCACGAAGATCTCCAACTGGAGCAGCGGAAACACCTACTTCCACATCACCATCGGCAATTTGGTGCGAGGGAGCAAGTTGCTGTGTGAGACCTCACTGGTAAGGAGAAAAGGTAGCCGGGGCGTTGGCGGGAGGAAAGATGAGAAGCAGTGATAGAAATGGCTGAAAGTCTAGGGAGATGCTCCATCCCCCAAGCCATGATTGTCCCAAAGAGGCTTTTTCCAAAGGCGACTGAACTTCCTATGTTTTTCCTTGAAGACATTTCACTTCTCATCCAAGAAGCTTCTTCAGTTCTGAAAAGCACCTTTGGGATGAAGAAATGGCAGGCTCTCACACAAACACGTATAGCTAGCCTTCGTCTTACAACCATATGCTTAGGGTTTATATTCCTTGCAGACAGCTGGCCATTTGCATCCTTTTAGAGGTCGTTGAGACCACTTGGAAGTTTTAACTGTGTCCTCAGGGTCCCCTGAGTGGTGCAAATGGGCGTGGAGCCTTCTTGAAACTGCTGAAAGGATTGTGTTGTGGAGCTGTGCTTTCTGCAGGATATTTTAGCAGTTCCAAGAAGCCTCCACACCCATTTGCACCCCTCGGGTGACCCTGAGGACAGAGACAAACCTCCAAGTGGCCTCAGCGACTCTCAGAGAGAATACTAACGACCAGATGACTGCCAGGAATATAAATCCTTCCATCCTCCACCGTTCAGTCAGAGCTGAAGAAGCTTCTTGGATGAGAAGAAAAACATCCTCAAGGAAAAACCAGAAAGTCCAGTTGCCTCTTGAAATAAAAGCACCTTTGGGACAACCTGGATGACTGAGGATCTCTACAGACTTTTAGCTATGCAATTTGGGGTGAAGACCCTTGGAATGGGGTGGGAGAAGGAATGGATTTCCAGAGGGAAAAATTGCAGACTGCAAGAACCATTTGCACCACTCAGGGGACCCTGAGGACACAGATAAAACCTCCAAGTGGCCTCAGCGACTCTCTCAAAGGATGCAAATGACCAGCTGTCTGCAAGGAGTATAAATCCTTCCCTTCCCCACCATTAGAGGGGGTATTCAGCCGGTTCGGACTGGTTGAGGCGAACCAGTAGCGGAGATCACGGGTGAGTCTGTCCACCCGGCCCAGCTCTATGCCATCCTATTTAGCCACTTTTTTGAGGCTGGGCCAGAGGTGGGTTGCTCCCCGTTCGGGCCAGATCAGGCGAGATTGTAGTAGCGGCAGCAGGAGGCTCTGCCCACCCGCCCAGGTGCTTCTGCGCATGCATAAAAGTGTCACATGTGCACAGGAGCATACATGGACGAACGAAACTGTGGTAAAAAAAACTGGGTGCATGCGTAGAAGGTGTACATGCATTTGAAGCGGGCGTGCACGCGCAAGGCGAACCAGTGGTCAAAGTAAGTGTAACCCCCCGCTGCCCACCATCAGTCAGAACTGAAGAAGCTTCTTGGACGAGAAGCGAAACGTCTTCGAAGAAAAAAAACAAAACAAGAAAGTCCAGGGGCCTCTTGAAAAATAAAATAAAAGCACTTTTGGGACAAGCCAAGGACTTGTACAGTGGGTAAAATGAACCTATTTCCCCTCCCCTTCTTCTCTTTTGCGCCAGGGCTACAAGATGGACGACTTGCTGACCTCTTACATCAGCCAGATGCTGACCGCCATGAGTAAGCAGAGGGGCGCAAAAGGGAGCAAGTGAACTGAGACCACCCGCTGGCCGCCCCTCTGCCAGCTGAGGGCCGTGGGCTACCCTTGCAGCTGGGGCAAATCTTTTGTGACCCACGTGTGGAAAATGAGCCGGACACCTCCCGAAAACCGGTCGGATTCTGAGGACTCCGAGCCAACGTCCACTTCGAGCGAGGATGATTACTTGTGAGAGGAAAAAACAAAACCCCCTAACCATCTATCTTTCTTCCTCACCAGCGCGGATATTATTATTATTTTCTTCTCAGCTTCTGGGATATGCACCTCTGCTTCTCTTTCGGACGTGAAACCAGATTGAAAAAAGAAAAATCTGCTTTTTTTAGGGCCTAGGGAGAGGACTTCCGGTTTGGATCTTTTTGCAAACGAGAAAGACGTTGAGGAAGCTAAAACTCTGCTAGAAATGGATAATTCCATTTAAAAAAAAAAATCTGGGGGTTTGTTGGTTTGTTTGTTTCCCGAGGGAAGAAATCAAGTAATCTTTTAAAGAGTGGGTTTATGTGTGTGTGTGTGTGTGTATTTTTAAAGAAAGCTGTCGGAAAGACAGAAAAAAGGATGTTTTGCAACAAAAAAGGAGGAAGAAGGAATACTGGCTGGACAAACAGAGAGATGAGGCTTTCAATGTGAAATAACTGAACTGAGAATTTGGTTGGAGTCTCCTTCCTGAACAGGGAGGTTGGGCTAGAAGACCTCCAAGGTCCCTTCCAACTCTGTTAAAATATACAAGGATGTAAGTCCTTCGCATGGACCCCAATCCAGGCTGCTGAGGACCAAGAAAGCTTCATTCAGTCTTAGATTAATTACGTAGAACCGCATTTCTCAATCTCCGGAACTTTAAGATAAGTGGATCTCATCTCCCAGAAGTTTTATAGGGTCTCCTGCCTGAGCAGGGGGTTGGACTAGAAGACCTCCAAGGCCCCTTCCAACTCTGTCATTCTGTTTTTCTCTGTCTTTATTTATCACGGCAAGGGGACTATTCAAAGTTGACCTAAACTGACACCACTTTGAGTTAAATTTCTGATAGATCTGCCTCCTTTTTTTGGGGGGGGGGGAGAAATTAAGTTTAAAAAAGAAATACCCTATTTCTAAGGGGTGGAAAGTGAAGGAATTTTTGGGACATTGCCTTGGGAAACTTGAATTGAGGAACGACGCTGAAAACACGTTGCTAAAAATAAAATGTGTTCATTCCAGGTTCAGTCTAGGATTGAGCTGACAAATGAGTCCGGGCTGAACCTTAAAATCAGAATGCCGTTCACTCCTTCTGGAAGCTGGTGTTCCAATGAAATATTCCTGGAGGAGGAACGCTACTGAATTCTTTTCAATTTTGAATGTACAATAAAGAAAGAAAGAAATTTGTCCAATTTGAATTTCCTGATTTGCATGTGGTGAGTTTTAGGAAGATGGAGGGACGAGATAGAAGTATAATTGTAAGGTGGACACCCAGTTATGTTCTCCTTATAATTCATCCACAAACCTTAACACAGAATGGGGAGATTTGAATGTTCACTTAGAGGTTGTTAATTGCGAAGTAGTGTCTGACCCATCGCGACGCTATGGACCACATTCCTCCAGGCCTTCCTGTCCTCTCCCATCCTCTGGAGTCCATTGAAGCTCACGCCGACTGCTTCCGTGACTCCATCCAGCCACCTCCTTCTCTGTCATCCCCTTCTTCTTCTTTTGCCCTCCATCATTCCCAGCATGAGGCTCTTCTCCAGGGAGTCCTTCCTTCTCATTAGGTGGCCAAAGCACTTGAGTTTGATCTTCGGGATCTGGCCTTCTAAAGAGCAGCCAGGGTTGATCTCCTCTAGGACTGACCGGTTGGATGGCCTTGCAGTCCAAGGGACTCAATGCAGGAGTCTTCTTCTCCAGCACCAGAGTTCAAAGGCCTCCATTCTTTGGCCCTCAGCCTTCCTTATGGTCCAACTTTCACAGCCATCCATTGCAACTGGGAAAACCACAGCCGTGACTATACGCACTTTTCTTGGCAGGGTGATGTCTCTGATTCTTAGTATGCTGTCTAGGTTTGCCATCGCTTTCCTCCCCAGGAGCAAGCGTCTTTTGATTTCTTGGCTGCAGTCCCCATCTGCGATGATCTTGGAGCCCAGGAAAATAAAACTTAGAAGAGCACAATTTGCAATCCTCAAAAGAGGATATTTAAAAGAGGTGTGTGCATATGTGTATACACACACACACACACACACACACACATGCGTGCGAAAAATTCAGTTTAATTATAGTACAGGCAGTCCTCAAGTTATAACTATTAGTTCAGCGATAGTTTGAAGTTACAACAGCACTGTAAAAAGTGATTTTATCCGCAGTCCTTGCACTTATGGCCGTCGCTACATCCCTACAATGAAAATCCGGCCGTTTGGCAACCGGTATGTGTTTAGGATGGTTTGCAGCATCTCAGACTCAAGTAATCTCCATTTGTGACTTTCCCATCTGTCTCAGACAAGCAAAGTCACAGGGTGGGGGGATGGGGTGCCAGATTCACTTAATGACCGTGGGATTCACTTAACAATGGCAATGATTTCTCTTAACATTGGTGGCCAAAAGGAGTCATAAAATCGGGCGTGACTAGACTGCCTGCCATGCCCCCCATCAGAGCCTGAATCTGCGGAGGAAGACGAGCGGGAACAGGAGCTGTCGAAGATCAGGGTGTATGTGGCTTCATTTGCTTCGGAGGAATGTGGGGAGGAGCAGGCTGAGTCAGCCCGGGGCCTTTCAGGATTGGGACGGCTTGTAGGAAGGGGGGTGGGAAAGGATGACCAGGAGTGGCTAAGCAGTGAACATGAGAGAGAGAGAGAGAGCTCAGGCGAGGAGCCAGGACCACCCACTCCTGATCCAAGAGCACGGAGAGTGGAGAGAAGGCAGGGACAGCGCAAGCTGACCTGACACCTCTGGAGGAGAGCGCCCCGCCCCTCTTCACAAGGCACATCTGGGGACTGAGACTTAAGGAGACGCTGTGGGGAGGGACATTTGTGGGGAACAAGCGCTGAATTCATGGAGTGTTGTGTGCCGTTGCCGACGTTGGACGTTTCCGAGACTTCTTGCTTTATTTCTTTCCTCCTGGGTTCATTGCCTTCTCCCTTTGACGTCTTCCCTTGCCTGGCCAGATTTCTTGCTTTGCAGTCGTTGTGCTCACAGCATTGTGCTGGACTACTTGCAGACAGAGGCTGCCAGAGGTGTGTGTGTGTGTGATATCACTTTGCTCTGGGACTTGCCATCAACGTGGGAGTGTTTGGGGGAAAAGTTGGAGCAAATAAAGGGTTATCACACTGCCTTGCTTAGCGATGAAAATTCTGTTCCCAATTGTGGTCATAGGCTGAGGGTTGCCTCTGTAGCTGTGATGGCGAACCTATGGCACCAGTGGCACAGGTGGCACGCGGAGCCCTCTCTGCAGGCCTGTGAGCCCTCACCCAGCTCAGCTCTACCATGCATGCGCGCATGCCTCCCACCAGCCAAGCAGTTTTCTGGGGCTCTGCCGCGCATGCGGGAGACATGTGCAGGTGGGTGGGGGCCAGTGGTGGATTGCAGGTGGTATGCCTTGGTACAGTCATACCAGAGCCTGCTCGGAGCACCGGATACCCTTCCGGTTCAGTGCTCCAGAGGCCCCACCCACCCACCCGCCTGAGCCCCTTACCGGTCTTTCTGGAGTCTCCGCATCTTTTCTACATCATGGCGACCAAAACTGAATGCCGTATTCCAGATGTGGCCTTACCAAGGCCTTATAAATTGGAATTAACCCTTCACGTGGTCTTGATTCTCTCCCTCTGTTGATGCAGCCTAGAACTGTGTTGGCTTTTTTGGCAACCTCAGAGAAGGAGCTGGCTAGAAAGACTCCCATTCAAATTTAGAAGCTGAACCCATTTTACAGGTAACCTTCGGCTAACGACCACAACTGAGCCCAAAATTTCCGTTGCTAAGCAAGACCATTGTTGAGGTTGGCCTTATTTTACGATCTTTCAGGCTACCGTTGTTGAGTGAATCAGTGCAGTTATTAAGTTAGCCACACGGCTATTCTGCGAATCGGGCCTCCCCATCGGCTTTGCTTGTCCAAAGGTCGCAAAAGTGGATCGCGTGGCACCCCCCCCCCACCTACAACCATCGTAAATGTGAGCCAGTTGCCAAGCGCCTCAATTTTGATCCCGTGACCAAGGAGACGCTGAAACAGTCGTAAGTGTGAAAAAACGGTCGTAAGCCACTTTTTTTCAGTCCCGGCGTAACTTTGAACTGACACTAAATGAACGGTTGTAAGTTGAGAATTTCCTGAGAATTTTCGCCACCTTCCTGATGCATGAATAAAGAACATATCCAGGAAAAAAAGCTATCGGCTTGCATGTTGTAAAAAAAAAAACGAAATTTGCTTCTTTATTAAGAAAAAGAAAATGAGAGCGAGAAGGAAGGAAAAAAAGAAGGAAGGAAAGGGAGAGAGAGAAAGAGAAAGGAAGGAATAAAGGAAGGAAGGAAGAAGAAAGAAAGAAAGAAAGAAAGAAAGAAAGAAAGAAAGAAAGAAAGAAAGAAAGAAAGATAGATAGATAGATAAAGGAATTTCTACCATAGTTTTCATTTTAAGAAAACACAAAAATAAAAAGCATTGTCCAGTTTCATCATGCAGGGTGTTAACGTCACATTAATTTCTCTGGAAGGATGCGCAGCCTCTGCCTGAATCTCCCATCTGATTGGCATTGTGATTCTCCACGCAAGAGATGAGTGGCCATTATTCCTTCACAACCTGCGTCTTCGGCAATTCTGAAAATACACAAGGATGTAAGTCCTTTGTGCGGATCAAGCCCGCTGAGGACCAAGAAAACTTCATCCAATCTTAGATTAATTACGTAGAACCGCATTTCCCTTTAAGGCAAAATCTCCATTCCCTCCCCACTCCAGGGGAAGGATACTGCAAAATCTCCATTCCTTCCCCACTCCAGGGGAAGGATACTGCAAAATCTCCATTCCCTCCCCACTCCAGGAGAAGGATACTGCAAAATCCCCATTCCCTCCCCACTCCTGGGAAAGGATACTGCAAAATCTCCATTCCCTCCCCACTCCAGGAGAAGGATACTGCAAAATCTCCATTCCCTCCCCACTCCAGAGGAAGGATACTGCAAAATCTCCAGTCCCTCCCCACTCCTGGGAAAGGATACTGCAAAATCCCCATTCCCTCCCCACTCCAGAGGAAGGATACTGCAAAATCTCCAGTCCCTCCCCACTCCAGGGGAAGGATACTGCAAAATCCCCATTCCCTCCCCACTCCAGAGGAAGGATACTGCAAAATCTCCAGTCCCTCCCCACTCCAGGGGAAGGATACTGCAAAATCCCCATTCCCTCCCCACTCCTGGGAAAGGATACTGCAAAATCTCCATTCCCTCCCCACTCCTGGGAAAGGATACTGCAAAATCTCCATTCCTTCCCCACTCTCGGGGAAGGATACTGCAAAATCTCCATTCCTTCCCCACTCCCGGGGAAGGATACTGCAAAATCTCCATTCCTTCCCCACTCCCGGGGAAGGATACTGCAAAATCTCCATTCCCTCCCCACCCCCGGGGAAGGATACTGCAAAATCTCCATTCCTTCCCCACTCCCGGGGAAGGATACTGCAAAATCTCCATTCCCTCCCCACCCCCGGGGAAGGATTCTGCAAAATCCCCATTCCCTCCCCACTCCAGGGGAAGGATACTGCAAAATCTCCATTCCCTCCCCACCCCCGGGGAAGGATACTGCAAAATCTCCATTCCTTCCCCACTCCCGGGGAAGGATACTGCAGAATCTCCATTCCCTCCCCACTCCAGGGGAAGGATACTGCAAAATCTCCATTCCCTCCACACTCCAGGGGAAGGATACTGCAAATTATCCATTCCTTCCCCACTCCAGGGGAAGGATACTGCAAAATCTCTATTCCTTCCCCACTCCAGGGGAAGGATACTGCAAAATCTCCATTCCCTCCCCACTCCAGGAGAAGGATACTGCAAAATCTCCATTCCTTCCCCACTCCAGGGGAAGGATACTGCAAAATCTCCATTCCTTCCCCACTCCCGGGGAAGGATACTGCAAAATCTCCATTCCTTCCCCACTCCCGGGGAAGGATACTGCAAAATCTCCATTCCTTCCCCACTCCCGGGGAAGGATACTGCAAAATCTCCATTCCTTCCCCACTCCCGGGGAAGGATACTGCAAAATCTCCATTCCCTCCCCACCCCCGGGGAAGGATTCTGCAAAATCCCCATTCCCTCCCCACTCCAGGGGAAGGATACTGCAAAATCTCCATTCCCTCCACACTCCAGGGGAAGGATACTGCAAATTATCCATTCCTTCCCCACTCCAGGGGAAGGATACTGCAAAATCTCTATTCCTTCCCCACTCCAGGGGAAGGATACTGCAAAATCTCCATTCCCTCCCCACTCCAGGAGAAGGATACTGCAAAATCTCCATTCCCTCCCCACTCCCGGGGAAGGATACTGCAAAATCTCCATTCCCTCCCCACTCCAGGAGAAGGATACTGCAAAATCTCCATTCCCTCCCCACTCCAGGAGAAGGATACTGCAAAATCTCCATTCCTTCCCCACTCCCGGGGAAGGATACTGCAAAATCTCCATTCCTTCCCCACTCCCGGGGAAGGATACTGCAAAATCTCCATTCCTTCCCCACTCCCGGGGAAGGATACTGCAAAATCTCCATTCCTTCCCCACTCCCGGGGAAGGATACTGCAAAATCTCCATTCCCTCCCCACCCCCGGGGAAGGATTCTGCAAAATCCCCATTCCCTCCCCACTCCAGAGGAAGGATACTGCAAAATCTCCATTCCCTCCACACTCCAGGGGAAGGATACTGCAAAATCCCCATTGCCTCCCCACTCCAGGACAAGGATACTGCAAAATCCCCATTCCCTCCCCACTCCAGGGGAAGGATACTGCGAAATCTCCATTCCCTCCCCACTCCAGGGGAAGGATACTGCGAAATCCCCATTGCCTCCCCACTCCAGGAGAAGGATACTGCGAAATCCCCATTCCCTCCCCACTCCAGGGGAAGGATACTGCAAAATCTCCATTCCCTCCCCACTCCAGGGGAAGGATACTGCAAAATCCCCATTGCCTCCCCACTCCAGGACAAGGATACTGCAAAATCCCCATTCCCTCCCCACTCCAGGGGAAGGATACTGCAAAATCTCCATTCCCTCCCCACTCCAGGGGAAGGATACTGCAAAATCCCGATTCCCTCCCCACTCCAGGGGAAGGATACTGCAAAATGCCCATTCCCTCCCCACTCCAGGGGAAGGATACTGCAAAATCCCCATTCCCTCCCCACTCCAGGGGAAGGATACTGCAAAATCCCGATTCCCTCCCCACTCCAGGGGAAGGATACTGCAAAATGCCCATTCCCTCCCCACTCCAGGGGAAGGATACTGCAAAATCTCCATTCCCTCCCCACTCCAGGGGAAGGATACTGCAAAATTCCGATTCTCTCCCCACTCCAGGGGAAGGATACTGCAAAATCTCCAATTTCTTCAAAAAAAGGAAGCAAATATATCAGAACTTTTACTCGAAGTGGCCTCAGTTTAGACCAGGTTAGAACATATCAAGCAGGTTTGACAGGTTCTGCAGAACCGGTAGCAGAAATTTTGAGTAATTCAGAGAACTGGCCAATGCCACCTTATTTTTTTTAAAGAAATTAAGTGGGTGAAAAAATTAAGTGGAAGGAATTTTTGTGACGCCGCCTCGGGAAACTTGATTGAGGAATGACGCTGGAAACACATTGCTAAAAAAATATGTTTGTTCGTTCCAGGTTTGAGACCACCAATTATTGTAGGCTGAACATTAAAATTAGAATTTTTTGACATGCTAGCTGGGGAATTCTGGGAGTTGAAGTTCACACACCTTGAAGTTATTGAGGCTGAGAAATATTATTTCCAGTTCCAAAGCTTTGAACCTCCCCAACAGCTACCAGTAAGAGAGCAGTTCCAAAGAAATTAACCCACTAATATATAGGTAGTCCTCAACTTACAACGATTTGTTTAGTGACTGTTTGACGTTACAACGCCACTGAAAAAGTGACATGACCGTTTTCCCACTCTTACAACCGTTGCAACCCATGATTCTGAGTATCAAAATTCAGATGCTTGGCAACGGACTCATATTTACGACGGTTGCAGCGTCCCGGGGTCCTGCAGTCCCTTTTTGCGACCTTCTGACAACCAAAGTCAATGGGGAAGTGCGATTCACTTAACAACCGTCTGACTAACTTAACAACTGCTTCACTTAACCGCGGTGGCTGGAGAGGGTCGTAAAATGGAGCAAAACTTGCCTAGTAACTGTCTCACTTAGCAGCCGAAACATTAAGCCCATTTATGGTCATAAGTTGAGGACTACCTGCACAGCAAGAGACGAAGCCGATGCCTTACCAGTGGATGTAAGTTCCCACATTTTCAGGCGCAATTCTGTTTCCATGGCTGGGGCCTAAATGATTTTTTAAAAGATGTTATTTCACCAGAGAGTGCATTAGAAAAGAAGCTATGTTAGATAAAAATCTGTTTTGACGGACAGTCCTATTGTGCTCCTAATGTAGAAGTCCGCGATAGAGAACAGTTCCCGAATAGGGTATGTCTACTTTAATGAAAAGAAGGACTAGGGGTGACACATTAGCACGTTTGAGGGAGTCAAGCTATTCTCCAAAGCCCCGGAACGCAGAAGAAGAAGCAACGGGTGGAAATTAATCAAGGAGAGAAGCAACCTGGAACTAAGGAGAAATTTCCTGACAGCGAAAACAATTAACCAGTGGAACTGCTTGCCACCAGAGGTTAATGGATGCTCCATTACTGGAAGTTTTCCAGAAGAGATTGGACAAGCATTTGTCTGAATTGGAATAGGGCCACGATAGCAAACCTGTGGCATGCGTGCCAGAGCTGGCATGTTAGAGGTGGCATGCCCTCTTTGTGGGCACGTGCACTGTTGCCAGCTGATGTTCAGGGGCACCGGAGCGCCGGAAAACACCTTGAAAACAGCCCCAAAACCAGGGTGTTTTCGGGACCTTTTCAGGCCGTTTTTCAAGCTGTTTTTGGTCCGAAAAACAGCTTGAAAACGGCCCAAAAAAACCAGCCAAAAATAGTCAAGTGTACACTGGCATGTGCCAGAAACCCAAACACCAGCTGGCCAGCATGCGCAGGCACACCATTTTTTTGCGCTCTAGCATGCATGTTCCAGTTTGAGCACTCAGTCCTGAAAAGGTTTGCCATCACTGGTAAAAAGTTTCCTACTTGAGCAGGGGGTTGGGCTAGAAGACCTCCAAGGTCCCTTCCAACTCTGTTACTCTGTTAACGATTTCAGGAACAGAAAATGGCTATTCTAGAGAAAAGAAGGACCGACATGATAGCATCTTCCAGTATTTGAGGGGCTGCCCCAAAGAAGAAGAGGGGGTCAACCTGTCCTCCAAGGCACCTGAGGGTAGGACAAGAAGCAATGGGTGGAAACTAATCAAGGAGAGAAGCAACCTGGAACTAAGGAGAAACTTCCTGACCGTGAGGACAATTAACCAGTGGAACAACTTGCCACCAGAAGTTGTGAATACTCCAAGAGTGGGAGTTTTGAAGAAGACTGGGCAATGATTTGTCAGGCATGGTATAAGATCTCCTGTTTAAGCAGGGGGTCAGGCTAGAAGATCTCGAACGTCCCTTCCAACTTGGAGCCCCAAAGAAGGAAAGACTCACCGCTTGGCACCTCATCCAAAGAGTCTTTCTGACCAGCCCGTTGCAATTTCTTTTCCCTTTTCCACCTGGAAAGAAATATTTGCGCCGTTCAGGACAAAATGTTTCCAGGCAAGATGAAAGGTTAAGATAAACGTTTCCCTCGCACATACATGCTAGTCGTTCCTGACTCTAGGGGGCGATGCTCATCTCCATTTCAAAGCCGAAGAGCCAGCGCTGCCCGAAGACGTCTCCGTGGTCATGTGGCCGGCATGACTCAACACCAAAGGCGCATGGAACGCTGTTCCCTTCCCACCAAAGGTGGTTCCTATTTTTCTACTTGCATTTTTTACATGCTTTCAAACTGCTAGGTTGGCATAAGCTGGGACAAGTAACGGGAGCTCACTCTGTTACGCGGCACTAGGGATTCGAACCACCAAACTGCCGACCTTTCTGAGTGACAAGCTCAGTGTCTTAGCCACTGAGCTACCTCAATACTTGTATATTATCTCTATACAAAACCTCAATCCTTTCGCCCTTGGCCTTTTGCTGGCTACCTAATACAGTACTAATACAATAGCAGAGTTGGAAGGGACCTTGGAGGTCTTCTAGTCCAACCCCCTGCCTAGGCAGGAAACCCTATACCGTTCCAGACAGATGGCTATCCAACATCTTCTTAAAGGCTTCCAGTGTTGGGGCATTCACAACTTCTGGAGGCAACTTCTTTTCCACTGATTAATTGTTCTAACTGTCAGGAAGTTCCTCCTCAGTTCTAAGTTGCTTCTCTCCTTGATTAGTTTCCACCCATTGCTTCTTGTTTTTACCCTCAGGTGCCTTGGAGAATAGCTGGACTTCCTCTTCTTTGTGGCAACCCCTGAGATATTGGAAGATGCTATCATGTCTCCCCTGGTCCTTCTTTCTCTTAAGCTAAACATTTCCAATTCCTGCAACCGTTCTTCATATGTTTTAGTCTCCAGTCCCCTAATCCTCTTTGTTGCTCTTCTCTGCACTCTTTCTAGCGTCTCCACATCTTTTCTACATGGTGGCGACCAAAACTGAATTCCGTATTCCAAGTGTGGCCTTACCAAGGCCTTATAAAGTGGTATTAACCCTTCACGTGATCTTGATTCTATCCCTAAAACTGAATGCGGGAAAGACTTTGCAATCTCTAAGAGGGGAAGGGAACAAACATTACAAAAAGCTGAGGGGAAGGACTTCAAATTTTAGCCAGGTGCCATCCTGGCATTTACCAGTGGGCGAGGAAGACAAGAGGTATGAAGAACAGGGCCAGGAAGTCCGTGGTGACCCAGATGGCTTTATATTTCCGCGGCGTCTGGAAGAGAAGAGCAAACAAAATTGGTGTTAGTTGGCAAGACGGAGCTGGGGGTGGATAGGGGTAGTCCTTGTCTTATGACCACAATGGAGTCCAAAATTTATGTTTAGAATAGAATAGAATAACAGAGAAGGGGGGAGGGTGTCAAATTATTCTCCAAAGCACCAGAAGGCAGGGCAAGAAGCAATGGATGGAAATTGATCAAAGTGAGAAGCAACCTGGAATTAAGGAGAAACTTCCTAACAGCAAGGACCATTAACCAGTGGAACAGCTTGCCACCAGAAATCGTGGGTGCTCCATCACTGAAGGCCTTTAAGAAGAGACTGGACAGCCATTTATTAAAAATGGTGTAGGGTTTCCAGCCTAAGCAGGGGGTTGGACTAGAAGACCTCCAAGGTCCCTTCCAGCCTCTATTCTAGTCTAGTCTATTCCATTCCATATTTCTGTTCTGTTCTCTTCTGTTCTGTACTGTATTGTACTATTCTGTTCTGTTCCATTCCATTCCATTCTCTTCCATTCTATTGCATTCCATCCCATTCCATATTTCTATTCTATTCCATTCCATTCCATTCTCTATTCTATTCCATTCCATTTTTCTATTCTATTCTGTTCTGTTCTGTACCGTTCTGTTCCATTCCATTCTATTGCATTCCATCCCATCCCATATTTCTATTCTATTCTATTCTATTCCATTCTATTTTTCTATTCTATTCTATTCTATTCTATTCTATTCTATTCTATTCTATTCTATTCTATTCTATTCTATTCTATTCTATTCTATTCTATTCTATTCTATTCTATTCTATTCTATTCCATTCTCTATTCTATTCTATTCTATTCCATTCCATTCCATTCCATTCCATGTTCTATTCTATTCCATTCCATGTTATGTTCTATTCTATTCTATTCTATTCCATTCCATTCCATGTTCTATTCTATTCTATTCTATTCTATTCTATTCTATTCTATTCCATTCCATTCCATGTTATGTTCTATTCTATTCCATTCCATTCCATGTTCTATTCTATTCTATTCTATTCTATTCTATTCTATTCTATTCTATTCCATTCCATTCCATTCCATTCCATTCCATGTTATGTTCTATTCTATTCTATTCCATTCCATTCCATGTTCTATTCTATTCTATTCTATTCTATTCCATTCCATTCCATGTTATGTTCTATTCTATTCCATTCCATTCCATGTTCTATTCTATTCTATTCTATTCTATTCTATTCTATTCTATTCTATTCTATTCTATTCTATTCTATTCTATTCTATTCTATTCTATTCTATTCTATTCCATTCCATTCCATTCCATTCCATTCCATGTTATGTTCTATTCTATTCTATTCCATTCCATTCCATGTTCTATTCTATTCTATTCCATTCCATTCCATTTTTCTATTCTATTCTATTCTATTCTATTCTATTCTATTCTATTCCATTCCATTTTTCTATTCTATTCTATTCTATTCTATTCTATTCTATTCTATTCTATTCTATTCCATTCCATTCCATTCTATTCCATTCTATTCCATTCCATTCCATATTTCTATTCTGTTCTGTACTGTACTGTACTGTTCCGTTTGGTTCCATTTGGTTCCGTTCCGTTCCATTCCATTCACCTGTTAAATCCATGCCCTGGAGGACACTTCCACATTTCCTCAACTTACCAAGAAGAAGAACGGTTGGCTAACGTTGGCCAGAACCTGCACAGCGTCGGTGGTTACCGATTCAACTCCGTAGCACCAGGCCAAGGAGTACAGCCACGGCTCGCTGACCACCCACAGGTTGGTGGTGATGTTGGCTTTG
>NC_138550.1:3411513-3414013 GCF_964273705.1 Natrix helvetica | reverse complement strand
GCAACAGACTTAAGTGTGAAAAGCAGTCATAAGTCGCTTTTTTTCCAGTGTTGTCATAACTTTGAACAGTCACTAAACGAACTGATATAAGTCAAGGACTATCTAGGACTAGTCAAGGACAAATCGTCAACCAAACAAACCAGGTTAATGGGCGGGAAGATTTCACAGGGCTGACTTTGGACTCACCCAGCCAACCTCATGAAGTTAAGATTGACGGGTTTTTTTTTCTCTCTTAAGGAAATGATGCTGCTTGAGAACTGTGGCTAAAGAAATAAGCCATAATCGAGCAGCCCAACATGCTTACCTAATGGTGACATCGGTTTCCAAACCGATAGCGCCATGATCAATGGTTTTGGCAAACGACATCTCCGTATTCTCAGGAGCCAGCTAGGATTAAAAATAAAACATTCAGAATTTGGAAAGAATCGGGGACTTTTGGGGCTAAATTAACACATAAATCTCACCACAACTGCGTTAATCTTTTTTTTTAAATGAGTCAGATTCGGAACAGATTTGGAAGGGACCTTGGAGGTCCTCTAGTCCAACCCCCTGCTCAAGCAGGAGACCCTATCCCATTTCAGACAAGTGATTGTCCAGTCTCTTCTTTAAAACTTCCAGTGATGAAGCACCCACAATTTCTTGTGGCAAGCAGTTCCACTAGCTAATTGTCCTCACTGTTAGGAAGTTTCTCCTTAATTCCTGGTTGCTTCTCTCCTAGATTAGTTTCCACCCATTGTTTGTTGTCCTGCCTTCTGGTGCTTTGGAAAATAATTTGACCCCCCTCTTCTTTGTGGCAGCTCCTCAAATATTGGAAGGCTGCTATCGTCACCCCTAGTCCAGGAGTTGTTTGCTGCCAGGATTACTGTGGGTTCAGCACACACAAAAATTAGCACATCAATTGTGTGTGCACATTTGCTCCACGCCTGTGGACATTTGCATATAAATAAGCCTGTTCATGTGCAAAAAAAATTAAATGTCCGCACATGCGCAGAACCAAAAATCAAGATGGCGGGGCCATGGGAGAACTGGCTCAGGGGCGTGGCACGCCTGGGTCGCTGCCGGTTCCGAATTGGTCCAAACCGGTACGAACTCAGCCCTTCCCTAGTCCTTCTTTTCTCCAGAATAGCCAAACCCAAATCCTGCTACCATTCTTCATATGTTTTAATCTCCAGTCCGGAGGAATTCTGGGAGTTGAAGTCCACAAGTCTTTAAGTGGCCTGGTTTGGAGACTGTTAAGTAAATAAGCTCCCCGTTAGGAAAGCGAGTGTGCAGAGAAGCATAATGAGAGTGGTATGGAAGAACACGCACAAACCAGCATACAGGGACACCGAATAGTATAAAAAAAATTAAATATAAAATATAGTAGTCTACTATGTGGAAATATAGAGGTATTCAGAGTTCAATTTACAGTCCAAGTCATACACGGTTCAGTCAGTCAGTTATCAATGTTCTCAGTTAAGGAATGATCCTTCGAACACAGTCCAGTGTCAAATAATCAGTTTAGCACACAAAGCAGCTAACAGTAGCAAAAATACAGTAAGCACGATACGTCTATACCGATCAGCATCTAACAAACAGAGAGCTAACAGTCATTCTGGCTCCCTCTTATGCTGCTTGAGGTAACAGCAACCAATCACATTACAGCAGTACTTAAAGCTACAGTACTACCATCATGGTTTATATATTGCTAACCAACTGTTAGCTTACATTCCTAACAGAGAATCCTGCCCAACTGTGTCCTTTACTCAGACATGGACCATTGTATACAAATCTTGCCCCCACATGACATCCAATAATATTAAAGTTCTAGAGTCAACACAACTTGAGGGAACCTGCTTTTGGGAAGGTTTGCTTAGGTAGCCCCTCTTTTGGCTCTGGGAGTTACTTCTGGTTCCACCTACCATGGGGGCTCCTCTGTGACCAATCAGGGCTGGCTTGGGACCCAGAGTCCCCTTCTCCCGGATGCAGGGGGAGTACATGCCCAGAGGAACGAAGATGAGGTAGATGAGGACAACCAGGTAAGGAGCAAGGATCAACGTCTGTAGGACTGAAGAAGAGAGAAGGAATCAGTGGGTGGATCAGACCATGAAATGTGACAATAGCAGATCCTAGTGGCCGCATTTTGAAATGGAACCTGTCCACATATTAACGGAATAACAGAGTGGAAGGGATCTTGGAGGTCTTCTAGTTCAACCCCTGCCTAGGAAGGAAACCCTATACCGTTTCAGACAAATGGTTATCCACATCTTCTTAAAGACTTCCAGTGTTGGGGCATTCACAACTTCTGGAGGCAAGTAGTTCCACTGATTAATTATTCTGTCAGGTACATTTCTCCTCAGTTCTAAGTTGCTTCTTTCCTTGAATAGTTTCCACCCATTGCTTCTTGTTGTACCCTCCGGTGCCTTGGAGAATAGTTTGACTCCCTCTTCTTTGTGGCAACCCTGAGATATCAGAAGACTGCTATCATGCTCTCCCTAGTCCTCCTTTTCATTAAACTAGA
>NC_138550.1:3318955-3411313 GCF_964273705.1 Natrix helvetica | reverse complement strand
AAAGAAAAAGAAAGAAAGAAAGAAAGAAAGAAAAGAAAGAAAGAAAGAAGAAGAAATCCGTAAAAAAAATTAAAATTTATTTATTCCATCATCGCTACTACTAAGGATTCCAGGGATTGAAACCCTGGAGCGAAAAACATTTTACAGGCAGTCTTCGACTTACAACCATTCATTTAGTGACCATTCGATGTTACAACGGTTCTTAAAAAGTGACAAATGACTGTTTTCACACTTAACGACCGTTGTAGCATCCCCATGGTCACGTGATCAAAATTCAGAGATTCGCTACACAACGGTGGCAAAAAAAAGTTGTAAATATGGGGTTACAACTCAGGTAACAACCGCCTTGCTTAGCGACAAATATTTTGGGCTCAATTGTGGTCATAAATTGAGGACTACCTGTAGAAGGATTAGGAATTGTGAAAAAGGAGAGGCATAGCATACCAAATGGAAAGAAAAATGGCAGACATCTGACGAGACCAGTGTGGTTGCAGTACAGGGAAAGGACCAAAAGACTGGAGAAGAGCTAATGTTGTTCTAATCTACAATATTGTAGATTAGACCTGAGGGTAGAACAAAACGCAATGGGTGGAAATTAATAAAGGAGAGAAGCAACTTAGAACTTATGGAGAAATTTCCTGACAGTGAGAACAATTAATCAGTGGAACAGAAGTTGCCTCCAGAAGTTGTGAATGCCCCAACACTGGAAGTCTTTAAGAAGATGTTGGATAGCCATCTGTCTGAAACGGTATAGGGCAGTAATGGCGAACCTTTTTTGGCTCGCGTGCCACAAGTGGGGGGAGCGCAGGGGGTCGAGTGCGGGCGTGCGCACCCATAATGCAACGCGTGACCCCCCCAGTGCGCATGCGCACACAACGCGCGCCCTGCCCCATTTTTACATTTTTTTTGCCCTCCCCAAGCTCCAGGGGCTTTATAGGAGCCTGGGGAGGGCGAAAAGAGCCTCCCCAACCCCCCGGAGGCCCTCCAGAGGCTTCAGGGACTGTACGGAGGCTTCCCTGAAGCCTTCGGAGTGCTTAAAACCACCCTCCGAGCAAACCGGAAGTGACTTCCGGTTTGCTCGGAGGGTGGTTTTAGCGTTCCAAAGGCTCCAGGGACGGTCCCTGAAGCCTCCATGGGGGGGCGGGGGAGGCTCTTTTCGCCATCCCAGGCTCCTATAAAGCCCTGGAGCATGGGGAGGGGGAAAAATAGCTTTTTAAAAAAGGTGAACTCAGCTGGCCAGCGCGCGCATGCGCGCTGGCCAGCTGACAGGGCAGCGCCTCACGTGCCCTGACAAATGGCTCCGCGTGCCACTTGTGGCACGCGTGCCATAGGTTCGCCATCACGGGTATAGGGTTTCTGCCTAGGCAGGGGGTTGGACTAGAAGACCTCCAAGGTCCCTTCCAACTCTGCTATTGTATTGTATTATATTGTATCTATCTATCTATCTATCTATCTATCTATCTATCTATCTATCTATCTATCTATCTATCTATCTATCTATCTACCTATCTATCTATCTATCTATCTATCTATCTATCTATCTATCTCTATATCTATCTATCATCTATCTATCTATCTATTTATCTATCTATCATCTATCTATCTATCTATCTATCTATCTATCTATCTATCTATCTATCTATCTATCTATCTATCTATCTATCTATCTATCTCTATATCTGTCTGACTAGAAGACCTCCAAGGTCCCTTCCAACTCTACTATTGTATTGTATTGTATTGTATTGTGTGTGTATATATATATATATATATGCTGGTTTTGTTGTGTTCGGGTCTTTTCCCGTGTAAGGTTGAGATTGTCTTTGCAACGTTTCGGCAGGATCTCACCTGCCATCTTCAAGCGTGAGATCCTGCCGAAACGTTGCAAAGACAATCTCAACCTTACACGGGAAAAGACCCGAATACAACAAAACCAGCATACCTACACCCGTGAAAATCTACGAAAACAAATATATATATATATATATATATATATATATATATATATATATATATATATATATATATATATATATATATATATATATATATATATATATATATATATATACATACATACATACATACATACATACATACATACATACATACATACATACATACATATATATATATATATATATATATTACTGGGAATCGAGCAGGGCTATATTGCATATTAGGCCGATGTAATTGCCACTAAGCCACAGGCTCTCTTCCTTATCAGCATATATAAATGGCTCTACCCTTCGGGGTGTGTGTTCTCTTAAGATACAGCCTGTTGTGCCTTAAAATGGCTTCTAACGTACTGCCGTAAAATGGCTTCTACTGTGCAGCTCAGTGAGTTGCCATGGTAACGGCTTCACAGTACTCCACAAGGGGACTCCCTCTGATAAGGGGAAAATCCAACATTAGAAATTATGTTGGTCCGGACATTTCCCCCCTATAAATAAATACCGGTCATCGACTAGTCTTTTTAAGAGAAAGAAGGTCAAAAAAGTCAGGTTGACTTCAATACCTGGGAAGGTGCTTGAAAAAAATCATCAAGCAAAGGGTTTGTAAATATTTAGAAACAAACAAGATGATTTAGAAGGGACCTTGGAGGTCTTCTAGTCCGACCCCCTCCTCAAGCAGGAGAGACTCGACAATTTGAGAAAAGTGGCAGTCCAGTCCCTTCTTAAAAACCTCCAGTGATGAAGCACCCACAACTTCTAGTGGCAAGCTGTTCCACTTGTTGATTGTCCTCACTGTTAAGAAGTTTCTCCTCAATTCCAAGTTGCTTCTCTCCTTGATGAGTTTCCATCCGTTGCTTCTTGTGTGGCCTTCAGGTAGTTGGGAGAATAGCTTGACCACCTTCTCTCTGGGGCAGCCCCCCAAATATTGGAAAACTCATGTCTCCCCTAGTCCTTCTTTTCATTAAACTAGACATACCCAGTTCCTGCAACCATTCTTCATATGTTTTAGTCTCCAGTCCCCTAATCCTCTTCGTTGCTCTTCTCTGCACTCTTTCTAGAGTCTCCGCATCTTTTCTACATCGTGGCGACCAAAACTGAATGCCGTATTCCAAGTGTGGCCTTACCAAGGCCTTATAAAGTGGTATTAACCCTTCGCGTGATCTTGATTCTATCCCTCTGTTGCTTAAATGGGTTTGTTTCAAAAGGAAAATAGGTTAAGCCAGATGAATTTTACCACTTTTAATTATTTTTTTTAAAAATTCTCTTCTTACCTGAAACGACAAGTAGAACGTCTGCCACTGCCGTGTCCAAAACATCGTGATAATCATTAAGCCGGTGACAGAGAGGAAGAGGGTGAAGATGACCACATGCTAAAGAGACCAAAGAGGTTTATTGATTGACCAGTGGCCAATTTAAGAGGTCTTGTTTATTGATTGACCAGTGGCCAATTTAAGATTTGTGGACTTCAACTCCCAGAATTCCTCCACTTTAAGACACATGGACTTCAACTCCCAGAGTTCCTCAGCCAACCATATCATTTGACACTTTGAAGAGTTGTGGACTTCAACTCCCAGAATTCCTCAGCCAACCATGTCACTTGGCCCTTTGAAGAGTTGTGGACTTCAACTCCCAGAATTCCTCAGTCAACCATATCACTTGGCCCTTTGAAGAGTTGTGGACTTCAACTCCCAGAATTCCTCAGCCAACCATGTCACTTGGCCCTTTGAAGAGTTGTGGACTTCAACTCCCAGAATTCCTCAGCCAACCATATCACTTGGCCCTTTGAAGAGTTGTGGACTTCAACTCCCAGAATTCCTCAGCCAACCATGTCACTTGGCCCTTTGAAGAGTTGTGGACTTCAACTCCCAGAATTCCTCAGCCAACCATGTCACTTGGCCCTTTGAAGAGTTGTGGACTTCAACTCCCAGAATTCCTCAGCCAACCATGTCACTTGGCCCTTTGAAGAGTTGTGGACTTCAACTCCCAGAATTCCCCAGCCAACCATGTCACTTGGCCCTTTGAAGAGTTGTGGACTTCAACTCCCAGAATTCCTCAGCCTAATCTATACCTGTACCTTTGGTTTTTCTTACCTAGCTGTAAAATCTTATACCTTTTTTTTCCTACACTGAATTTAATTTCCTAGGACTGATTTTCCCAAGCTGGAAGGAGATTGGCAATTTGGAAGGAAGTCAAATGAATTTACCTTATGACACCAGTGCATTTCCAACTCTTGACTTTCAAACAGTAGTAAAACTGCTATAAACTGTAAAATAAGGGCACATGCTTAGTTGTAGCCAACCATTGGCGTGGGAAGAGGAAATTCATGTACTACTAAATTTAATAAATTAATGTTAACAGTTTATTATTAATATTATTAATAAATAAATAAATATAGGTATTACTTTTTCCCTAGCAATCCTCAGCCTTATAACTTAATGTGAGGCGTTCAACTACTAGAGATTTCAGAAATTGATACTGTGTGTTAGCAGATATAAATTCCATTGCTATCAGATACAGGAAGTCCTTGAATTACGGCCACGATTGAGCCCAACATTTCTCTTGTTAAGTGAGATTTGTTAAGTGAGTTTTGGCTCATTTTACCACCTGTCCTGCCACGGTTGCTAAATTAATCACTGCAGTTGTTAAGTTAGTCATACGATTGTTAACTGAATCTGGCTTCCATGTTTTTTCATGACCCAACTAGGTAACATCATCAATGATAGAAGGAGACAGGGTTTGTGATGGAGGAGGAGGAGTAGGAGTAGGGTGGGGCATAGGGTCTTTGGTGCTCTCTGAGCTGGGTTGTTTCCTTGCAGATGTTTTATGACTCAACTAGGTAACATCATCAATGATAGAAGGAGGCAGGATTTGTGGTGGTGGTGGTGGTGGTGGTGGAGGAGGAGGAGGAGGAGGAGGAGGAGGAGGAGGAGGAGGAGGAGGAGGAGGAGGAGGAGGAGGGGGGCGGCCATGGGCTCCTTGGTGCTCTCTGAGCTTCGTGGTTTTCTTGCAGATGTTTCATTACCTAACTAGGTAACATCATCAGGATCTATAAGAAACACAAGCAAGCTCAGAGAGTACCAAGGATCCCACATCTGGAGGTATTATGTCAAAAAAAAATCAAGGTAGCAGAAACAACCAGTCCTTCCTAGTTTTTGTCACTGTTGCAACACGTGTTTTAAACATTTCCATCCCGTGGTCATAGCTACTGTTTTCAACTATTCATCTATCCATCCATCCGTCCATCCGTTCATCCGTTCATCCGTTCATCCATTCATCCATTCATCCATTCATCCGTTCATCCATTCATCTGTTCATCCGTCCGTCCGTCCGTCCGTCTGTCCATCTGTCCATCCCTCCATCCGTCCATCCATCCGTCCATCCTTCCATCCGTCCATCCATCCATCCGTCCATCCATCCTTCCATCCATCCTTCCATCCATCCTTCCATCCATTCTTCCATCCGTCCATCCATCCGTCCGTCCATCCATCCATCCTTCCATCCATCCTTCCATCCATCCTTCCATCCATTCTTCCATCCGTCCATCCATCCGTCCATCCATCCATCCATCCATCCTTCCATCCATCCATCCATCCATCCATCCATCCATCCATCCATCTGTCCGTCCGTCCATCCGTCCATCCATCCATCCGTCCGTCCATCCGTCCATCCATCCGTCCACCCATCCATCCGTCCGCACGTCCATCTGTCCATGCGTCCATCCATCCATCCATCCATGCATCCATCCGTCCATCCGTCCATCCGCCCATCTGTCCATCCATCCGTCCATCTGTCCATCCGTCCATCCATCCTTCCATCCATCCTTCCATCTGTCCATCCGTTCATCCTTCCATTGACCTCCTGTCACTCCCCTGCACACCCCAGAAGTTGGAGCATTGTAACCCTGTCACACTTCCTTCAGCTGAAAAACCGACCCTCGGAGCCTCAAGGAGAGAGCGTCCTTCCAACTGGACGCCCAAAACTTTTTTTTGGGGGGGGGGGGGGTCTGCTGCTTTTAGCAATAAATCAGTTTTAATGCCACCTTCACGGGTGCAGACCTGCTCTTTCCCATCTGCCTTTGGAACGGAGCCTCTGCCTCTGAGCGCCCGTCTCTTCCCACCTGAGACTTTCCACGCCATCACACAAATCGCCCCTTTCATTCCAGTTGAGTCCAACATCCACGCCATCGTCCTTTGGGCAAGTCCTTTCGTCAAAGGAAGGCTGGACTTACGATTAAGAAGAAAAGGTATGAGAAGACGAAGACCGCCAGAAACAGCAGGAAAGTCGACCAGTGAAACCAGTAGCCCAGGTTTATGAAGCTGTACCTAACAGGATGACAAGGGACGGAGACAGGTAGAGGAAGAAGTCGTTGTTCAGGAGCAACTGGCTTCGTTTCTCCTTCCCAAGCAGAACGACAGAGTTGGAAGGGACCTTGGAGGTCATCTAGTCCAACCCCCTGCTCAAGCAGGAGACCCTATCCCATTCCAGACAAACGGTTGTCCAATCTCTTCTTAAAAGCCTCCAGTGTTGGATGCGGCAAAGGTCGTAACTGTGAAAAATGGTCACGAGCAGAGGTGGGATTCAGCTGGTTCAGGGCCAGTTCAGGCAAACCTGAATGATGCTAATTTTACATGTGGTTCGCCTAACCGTTAGTTGCAAGGGCTGGCTGGCCCCACCCAACCCTCCCTGCTCCTCGCAGGAGTTTCCACGCGGCCCGTTCAACATGTCAGATAAATGCAGGGCCTGTGCAGAGGCTCGGGGGGGAGGGGGAAATGGACCTCCCTGAATTTCCGGAAGTCTGGAAATGGGCCATTTTCACTCCCCCCCCCCCATGAGGTCAAGTAGGCCATGCCCACCAGGCAGAGAACTGTTTGATAAAAATTTTAACTCCCACCCCTGGTTATGAGTCACGTTTTTCATTGCCATCGTGACTTTGAGTGGTCAGTAAATGAACTGCTGTACATTGAGGACTACTTGTAGTAGCACTAAGGACACTTACCAATCAAAGCTGTTGTAGTCATTCCTGGCTTCTCCCCACATATACAGGAAGACAAAGGAAAAGCTAAACGTCAGAACCAATACGGAAAAATACATGCATTCTCCCTGCAAGTGAAAAACAAAAAAGGATGCTTAGATTAACAGAGCTGGAAGGGACCTCGGAGGTCATCTAGTTCAACCCTGCACCCAAGCAGGAGACCCGACACCATTTCTGACAAAGCCTCCAGGGATGAAGCTCCTACAACTTCTGAAGGCAACTTCTGTTCCATGGGTTGATTGTTATCTCTGTCACAAAGTTTCTCCTTATTTCCAGGTTGAATCTCTATTTCCATCCATTATTCCTCGTCTGGCCTTCAGGTGCCTTGGAAAATAGCTTGGCCCCCTCCTCTCTGTGGCAGCCCCTCAAACACTGGAAGATGCTATCCTGTCTCCCCTGGTCCTTCTCTTCACTAGACCAGCCATGCCCAGTTCCTGCAACCGTTCATCGTATGTTTTAGCCTCCAGTCCCCTCATCATCCTGGTTGCTCTTCTCTGCCCTCTTTCTAGAGTCTCACCATCTTTTCTATAGTGTGGTGACCAAAACTGGATGCAGTATTCTAGGTGTGGCCTTACTAAGGCTTTATAGAGTGGAATTAGTACCTCCTTTGATCTTGATTATATCCTTCTGTTAATGTATTTTAGGATTACATTGGATTTTTTGGCTGCCGACTCATACTTAGCTGGTTATCCACTAAGACCCCAAGATCCCTCTCACAGCATCACATCTAGACTTCTGCTACCTGAAATGAAGGTTGTGGAGGCTACCCCTGGGAATTTAGTTTTCCAAGGTTGCTCCCACTTGCTTCAGCCTACCTTCATAAAAAGAAGAAAAAGCAAGCAAAATGCCCACTTATAGCACTAAGCAGAAGAGGGATAAAATCAAATTCATTAAAAGTTTGACTTAATGGACCATTCTCGGTGGAAAGTGTGTCCTTTAAATCCAGCTGTCCATTAAATCCAGCTGTCCGTAAAATCCAGCTGTCTGTTAAATCCAGCTGTCCGTTAAATCCAGCTGTCTGTTAAATCCAGCTGTCTATTAAACCCAGCTGTTAAATCCAGCTGTCCGTTAAATCCAGCTGTCCGTTAAATCCAGCTGTCTATTAAATCCAACTGTCTGTTAAATCCAGCTGTCCGTTAAATCCAGCTGTCTGTTAAATCCAGCTGTCTGTTAAATCCAGCTGTCTGCTAAATCCAGCTGTCTATTAAATCCAGCTGTCTATTAAACCCAACTGTCTGTTAAATCCAGCTATCCCTTAAATCCAGCTGTCTGTTAAATCCAGCTGTCTGTTAAATCCGGCTGTCTGCTAAATCCAGCTGTCTATTAAATCCAGCTGTCTATTAAACCCAACTGTCTGTTAAATCCAGCTATCCCTTAAATCCAGCTGTCTGTTAAATCCAGCTGTCTGTTAAATCCAGCTGTCTGTTAAATCCAGCTGTCTGCTAAATCCAGCTGTCTATTAAATCCAGCTGTCTATTAAACCCAACTGTCTGTTAAATCCAGCTATCCCTTAAATCCAGCTGTCTGTTAAATCCAGCTGTCTGTTAAATCCAGCTGTCTGTTAAATCCGGCTCTCTGCTAAATCCAGCTGTCTATTAAACCCAACTGTCTGTTAAATCCACCTATCCCTTAAATCCAGCTGTCTGTTAAATCCAGCTGTCTGTTAAATCCAGCTGTCTGTTAAATCCAACTGTCTCTTAAATCCACTGTCCGTTAAATCCAGCTATCTGTTAAATCCAGCTGTCTGTTAAATCCAGCTGTCTGTTGAGGAAAGAGGAAAATATCATTGTACCTGATTGCAACACCAGAGTCCTGGTTTGATCCTTTTGCGGTTCTGGTCTTGCCAGTGGCAGGTATATAAGCCAATCAAGCAAGAAATGAAGGCTTTGTATTTACAGCTTTTGATCAAACCACAACTTGGATTTCTTGACATGGATTTCTTGAATTGCCACAACTTGGATTTCTTGACGTGGGTAGGAGAGTTCTCCATCGGTAGGTCGTCTATTTGTGCGACCTGGAAGATGAATCCAACAAAGAAGTCGGAGAGGAATGGAGAAGAGACCCGGAGCTCCTCCCCTAATTCAGGGCTCTCCAAATTTGACAACTTTCAAGATTTGTGGACTTCAACTCCCAGAATTCCCCAGCCAGCTTGACTGATTTAGGAATTCTGGGAGTTGAAGTCCACAAGTTTTAAATTCTGGGAGTTGAAGTCCACAAGTTTTACAGTTGGAATGTGAGGAGGACTCTTATCTTCACCCTGGTCTCAGTCTATCTAGACCAGGACTCTCCAAAATTGGCAAAAAGAAGACTTTTGGACTTCAACTCCCAGAATTCTGGCTGGGGAACTCTGGGAGTTGAAGTCCACAAGTCTTAAAATGACTAAGTTTGGAGATCCCTGCTCTATGAACCTGCTCTGGATTTTTTTAAAAAAATATCTATCAAATCTTGAAAACTCTGGGTATAAGTACCACCACAATTGAGAAAATAGATTGGACAGCTATTTGTCTGAAATGGTATGGGGGTGGGTCTCCTGCTTAAGCAGGGGGTTGGACTAGAAGACCTCCAAGGTCCCTTCCATCTCTGTTTTCTGTTAAAGAGTGATGCGTTAAGATGATGAGGATTTGAAAACGTTGGCCGTGAATAACTAGGCCTGTCTAGTATAACAAAGAGAAGGACTAGGGGTGACATGATAGCAGTCTTCTAATATTTGAGGGGCTGCCCCCCTGACGAGGGGGAGGGTGTCCTATTCTCCAAAGCAGCTGAAGGCAGGACAAGAAGCAATGAATGGAAAGTAATAAAGGAGTGAAGCAACCTGGAACTAAGGAGGAATTTCCTGACAGTGAGAACAATTAACCAGTGGAACTACTTGCCACCAGAAGCTGTGGTGCTTCCATGGAGGTTTTCAAGAAGAGATTGTACAACCATTTGTCTGAATTGGTTAGGGTCTCCTGCTTGAGCAGGGGGTTGGACTAGAAGACCTTCAAGGTCCCTTCCAACTCTGTCATTCTGTTATTCTTCTTTTTGATGCATCACATATAGTCAATCTATGTGCCATTGGTTTCTGTGCCTTATTATAAGACATGCCCTCCCTTTTTGGAGGGAGGGGGAGGAGAAAGGGTGTGTGGGTGGGTTCATATGTGGAGATTGAAAAGGCCTCTTTGCAAAGGTTGTGGATGTTTCTGAAATTCAGGGATGGCGTAGGTAGGGTCTTCTGCTTGAGCGGGAGGGGGGGGTGCGTTGGACTAGATGACCTTATCAGATCCCTTCCAACTCTGTTAATCTGTTGCCAGCTCTGTGCCAACTCAGATGCCCGTGTTTTATGGGCAACAATACAGAGATACATTTTCAAATGAAAATAAAACAAGACTGCACGCAAACAAAAATGAAAAACAACCAACGAAGTGAAGTGAAATAATGAAATGAACAACGATGGAAGCTGAAAATAAATTTACCGGGAACATTGGTCTCGTTTCCATTCAAGACGCAGGCAAGGAAAAATAAAAGACCAGAGGGTGAAATGATATAATAAAAGGAAATCAAAGAGCAGAAACTTAAAAAGAAGTTAAATTTGTCTCGTTTCAATTAAAGAGGCAGGCCAAGAAAAATAGAAACAGACAATTGTTGGAAGAAATGTCCTTCTGGGTTCGGCTCCAAGTGGGGAAAAAAACCACTGGAGACATGGAGGCTGTTTGGAAAGATGGTTTTAATGGTGGACAGGACCGCATGGCTTGAGCTCCTGAGCAGAAAGGGGGGATCAGATGCTTCCAGATGTTGGGTGAAGAAGAAAAAGAGTCGAAATGCGGAAAGTCCCTGATTTTACACCCTCTCTGGCCTTTGATCTTGAGCTTGTATTCTGATTGGTTGTCAGACTCCCAAGGGTGGAGGGTCTTAGCAAACTTTGTAGGTTGTGTGTCTTTTGAGTCCCAAGCTTGGTCGAGCATTGCTTCTTCCCAGGTGCCCTCTGGCGAGACGGGTAAAGGGCAAATACGATCACGCCTTAATCCCATCACCTTGGAGCTGATGGGAGGGGGAGATCTTTGTTATGCAGAATAGACTGGCCCAGGCTTCTTAATGGACCATTGACAAAGGCGGGGGCTATTAAGAATGAGTCTGTTTCCTGCCTAAAAAAACATGTTTCTCCGTTTGTTACCCAGGGAAAATATAATAGTCTGCCTTTTCAATATTTCCCAGGGTATTTCATTTTTCTAGGCGGGTGGGGTGGGTTTTAACTTCCTACAATATGAAATGAAATAATGAAGCAGAAAAAATGGTTTGGGCAGTTAAAACTCTAATTTGCCTTTTTTAAAAAAAAAACAAAAAACTATTGATGGAAACCAAACTGGGATATTTTTAAAACCAGAAAAAAAAAACATTTGATTTCAATACAATACAATAGTAGAGTTGGAAGGGACCTTGGAGGTCTTCTAGTCCAACCCCCTCCCTAGGCAGGAAACCCTATACCGTTTCAGACAAATAGCTATCCAACATCTTCTTAAAGACTTCCAGTGTTGGGGCTTTCACAACTTCTGGAGGCAAGCTGTTCCACTGATTGATTGTTCTGATTTCTCCTCAGTTCTAAGTTGCTTCTCTCCTTGATTAGTTTCCACCCATTGCTTCTTGTTCTACCCTCAGTTGCCTTGGAGAATAGTTTGACTCCCTTTTCTTTGTGGCAACCCCTGAGATATCGGAAGGCTGCTATCATGTCTCCCCTAGTCCTTCTTTCTCTTAAGCTAAACATACCCAGTTCCTGCAACCGTTCTTCATATGTTTTAGTCTCCAGTCCCCTAATCCTCTTTGTTGCTCTTCTCTGCACTCTTTCTAGAGTCTCCACATCTTTTTTACATCGTGGCGACCAAAACTGAATGCAGTATTCCAAGTGTGGCCTTACCAAGGCATTATAAAGTGGTATTAACACTTCACGTGATCTTGATTCTCTCCCTCTGTTGATGCAGCCTAGAACTGTGTTGGCTTTTTTAGCAGCTGCTGCCCACGTCTGGCTCCTATTTAAGTGGTTGTCCACTAGGACTCCAAGATCCCTTTCACAGTTACTACTATTGAGCAAGGTCTATTCTGTACCTGTGCATTTCGTTTTTCTTGCCTAAATGTAGAACCTTTTACTCTTTTCACCATTGAATTTCATTTTGTTAGATAGTGACCAATGTTCAAGTTTGTAAAGATCCTTCTGTATCTTTAGCCTATCTTCTGGAGTGTTGGCTATTCCTGCCAGCTTGGTGTCATCTGCAAATTTGATGAGTTCCCCATTTATTCCCTCATCCAAATCATTGATGAAGATGTTGAAGAGTCCTGGGCCTAAAACAGAGCCTTGGGGTACTCCACTGCATATCTCCCTCCATGTAGATGCCGTTCCATTGAGAACTACACGTTGAGTGCGGTTGGTCAGCCAGTTACGAATCCATCTGGTGGTGATGCTGTCCAGCCCACATTCTTCTACTTTATCTAGTAGTAGGTTATGGTCTACCTTATCAAATGCCTTACTGAAGTCCAAGTAAACTATATCGATGGCATTCCTCTAGTCCACTAACTTTGTCACATATTTCATAAAGATACCTTTGAAAAAACAGCTCTGGTTTTGCTTTCCTGCAAAGCCAGTCCCTGTCTCTTCGGCCCAGCTTACCTTCTTTGCCAGAAATTCCACTTTTCTTGTTTCCAGAAACTTTCTGGATAATCTTTAACTGCCATGGAACTTTTCAAGCTCCAACATTCTTCCCATGGCTGTCGTTCGTTGCTGCTCATTTCCGAGTCAAATCCCAGTGTCCTTCTCCCGTAATCACATCCGAATCTCTTTCCTGCCTGCGCAAAACAACACGGGTGGTTCTCGACTTCATTTAGCGACCTTTCAAAGTTACAAAAAAAGGGACTTACAACCTCTGTGACATCCCCATAGTCACAGGATCAAAATTTGGATGCTTGGCAACTGATTCGTATTTATGACGGTGGTGGGGGTCACGCCATCCATTTTCGCGAATTTCTGACAAGGGGGGAGCCAGATTCACTCAACAAACGGGTTGCTAACTCGATTTGCAGGGATTCACTTAACAACGTATGGCAAGAAAGGTCGTAAAACGGGGGGAAACTCTCTTCGTAAATGTCTCGCTTAAAAATGGAAAATGTGGGCCCAATTGTGGTCGTAAGTCGAGGACTCTCTGTCTTGCTCTGGATTTATTTTTTATTCTGTTTCTGTTATCCCCTTTTTTTTCTCCTTCATTGTTCTGTTCTTTCTTTGGAATTGTGAGGGGGAGAAGTTAATTCACTTTAAATTTTAATGTGAACCCAACCGTGTTTGCATTCTGTAAAGCAACTGGGAATGCATACTGAAACTGGATTTTTTCATTATAGGTAGTCCTCACCTTATGACCACAATCGAGTCCAAAATTTCCACTTGTTGAGCAAGGCAGTTAAGTGAGTTTTGCCTCATTTTATAACCTTTCTAGGGATGCGGTGGCTCAGTGGCTAAGACGCTGAGCTTGTCGATCAGAAAGGTCGGCAGTTCGGCAGTTCGAATCCCTAGTGCCGCGTAACGGAGTGAGCTCCCATGACTTGTCCCAGCTTCTGCCAACCTAGCAGTTCGAAAGCACGTAAAAATGCAAGTAGAAAAACAGGAAACACCTTTGGTGGGAAGGAAACAGTGTTCCGTGCGCCTTTGGCGTTGAATCATGCCGGCCACATGACCACGGAGACGTCTTCGGACAGCGCTGGCTCTTCGGCTTAGAAACGGAGATGAACACCGCCCCCTAGAGTCGGGAATGATTAGCACATATGGTCGTATCAATGAAAAACGGTCATAAGTCATATTTTGCAGTGCCGTTGGAACTTTGAATGGTCACTAAACGAACGATTGTAAGTTGAGGACTATCTATTTTAAAGAGATGGGATTAGCACCTTGAGCATGACGGTCTAAAAAGCCTCTTTTCTAACTCCCATGTAAACGTGGATAGTACACAGGCACACGAAGCACATAGTTCGGTGAGTAAAAGCTTCACCACCACTGACCTACACCAGGGGTCGGCAAACGTAAACACTCCAAGAGCCATTTGGACCCATTTCCCACAGAAAAGAAAATGCCGGGAGCCCCAAAGGTCCTAACCAGAAGCTCCCTGTTCAATTCCGGAGCTGTCCGGAAGTTCAGTTCCCCCACCATAGAGTCTCCTCCTAGCGCGGCAAACCTTTCCCTCTACCTGTCCTCACCGAAAGCCCTATCAATTGTGGAGCTGACTGGAAAACCCGCCCACTGCCATAGAGTCTTCTCCTGGTGCACTGTGCTTCTCTCCCCTCCCCCTCACCGGAAGCCTCTCAAAATTGTGGCACCGACCGGTGACGGAGCCACAGCAGAGGGAGGAAAGAGCCACATGTGGCTCCATAGCCACAGTTTTGCTGACTCCTGGGATAGATGATTGAAACTCTTAATAAATGTTTCCTGCAGCTCTTCCAACTGCTTTGTCATGCTGTTATTCGTGTCAGTCTGTGTCAATCATTTTTAAAAGCAATTTTTCCCCTCCTGTCACAGCCAAATATGAATATCAATGACCTTAAGGAATCCTGGGTGCTCTCTGAGATGGGTTGTCTCCTTGCAGATGTTTCATTTCCCAACTAGGTAACATTGTCAGTGCTCAAAGGGAGTGAGGGTTGTGGTGGAGGAGGAGGGGAGTGGAGGAAGTGGAGGAGGAGGAATGTAGGGTCCTTGGCAGTGGTGGGATTCAATTTTTTTTACTACCGGTTCTGTGGGCATTGCTTGATGGGCATGGCATGACTTGGTGGGCGTGGCAGGGGAATGATACTGCAAAATCCCCATTCCCTCCCGATCAGCTGGGACTTGCGAGGCAGAGAATAGATGGGGGCGAGGCCAGCCAGAGGTGGCATTTCCCAGTTCTCCGAACTACTCAAAATTTCCGCTACCGGTTCTCCAGAACTGGTCAGAACCTGCTGAATACTCCCTCTGGTCCTTGGTGCTCTCTGAGCGTAGTTGTTTTCTTGTAGACATTTCATTACCCAACTAGGTTGTCAGGGTGTGAATTCCTCCCTGAATTAACGAGGTGTGGACCGTGGAATTTCATTGTAGTATACTTTTGAAATAAGCGAAAATAAACCCGAGGCATAATCTAATAAAAAAAAATCTTGAATGTAAATAAAGTAAAAATGCAAACTTACTAAGCTAATAATTAATCACATCTTGGCAGGAAGGAAGAAGGATATGATGTAATGGCCTGCGCAGTAAGTCATTTGCTGATGATAAGACAGTTCATTCTACTGTATAACTCAGAATATAGGCACGGCTGTATTACCATTCTAAAGCAAATTCCAAAAAAGATTAGAGAAAAAAGGAGGAAGTACTCTTCCTTATCAAAGAGGAATTTGGTTCAGATGCTACAATAGAGGAATTTGGTTCAGATGCTTATTGCCAGAAGGAATGCTGATTTTCTGGGAGGGAAGCCGAGTTAGAATTAAGACAGTGGACGAGGCAGAGGTCTTTAATAATAAAAAACATCTTTCCCTCCCAGAGGACAAAGATAGCAGAGGTGGGGAAAAAGGCAGCAATGTACAAGATATGGGGAGGGGGGGGGGCACAGCTCCACCAGTGGTCAGGGAGGAGGGAGCAATATCGAAAAGGCTCAGGTCACAAAAATAAATATATTTGAAATATTATTGTAATTGTTGATGTATTAGAAAGTGACAAAGAAAGAGATGATTGCCAGGAGGTATAAATGGGACTATAAATGGACCTAGCTACCTGCGGGATCGCATCCTACCACATACATCCCTGCGACCAATCCGCTCTCACAGGGAGGGACTCCTCCGGGTGCCGTCCACCAAGCAATGCCAACGGGCGGCACCTAGGAGTAGAGCCTTCTCTGTGATGGTCCCAACCCTCTGGAATGACCTCCCCCCCAATATCAGAACTACTACCGACCTCCGCTCCTTCCGACAAAAACTTAAGACTCACCTGTTCCAATTAGCTGGCCTGGCCCATTTATAGTCCCATTTATACCTCCTGGCAAATATTTTACCCTGGGATAGTTTTTAGGGGTGTTTCTAATGTATTTTTAAATTTTTAAAATTTTAAATCTAACTTTAACTATTGTACAGTAAACTATTGCTACCTCCTCCAGCCACATTTATATTTATTTTATATTTATATTATATATATTTACTGTTTTTAATATGACTGTACACCGCCCCGAGTCCCTTCTGGGAGAGGGGCGGTCTAGAAATTAAATAAAAGTTAAAACTTAAAGTTAAAGATTGAACATGTTGATATAAAGTAAGAATTCTGTTTATGCTATCCTTTACATGTTATCTTTAAAATTGTAAAAGTGTGAGATTTGGGGGGATTTCTACTGCTAACATGGGAGCTACTAAAATTTTCTATGTACCCCTATTACCTTTTCCCTATAAATGTTTTAAAACCAATAAAAACTTTTTACAAAAAAAAAAAGAATATAGGCACGGCTGGCATACCAAATAAACGCAGTGACATAGGTAACATGTCATCCGTGCTAGAAGGGAGGGGGGATATGTGGAAAGGAGGAGGACAACAACAACTGTACGGTCCTTGGTGCTCTCTGAGCTTGGTGGTTTTCTTACAAATGTTTCATTACCCAAACTATCATCAATTAACAACAAACCTGATGATGTTAGCTAGTTAGGTCACGAAAGGTCTGCAAGAAAACAACCTAGCTGAGAGGGCACCAAGGGCCCCACATTTCAACCCTGAACTAGAAATATTCTCCTTCCCCAATAAATGGTCTTTTATCAAACAACTACTTTAGCTAAGAGCTCAGTCATCCCGTGAAAAAATATCTTGCAAACTAACCATATGTGCCAATTGCAGCATCTACCATCCGGCGTGGACAAAATGATCACAGCTTGCGAAATAGCAAGGACGAACAGAGTTAAAAGATTTCATTTTACTTTTATCGAAATTAAGGCAATACATTCCATTTCCCGAGGTAGCAAGAGAACGTCCTTATTCCCCCAACATGCTTATTTACTAGCTTCCTACAGTCTTCTGCGGGATCCCGGGTCAAAACGGTCGTAAGCCGCTCTGCTTCCGGACAGGATACGAGGTCAAGATTTTGGAGACCCACTTGGGGCAGTCGACCAAGGTCAGCAGATGGTTGCTGGCCCCCAAGTCTTTGCCAAACAGGAAGAGCAAGGCGTTGGAGAACGCCAGGCCGATGATCATGGCCGCCAGCACCCAAGCCCCTTTGGAGAGGAGGACGATGAAAGTCTTCTGAAGGCCTCGGGAATCTTGGGTCAACTTGGCCTGCACCATCTCTTGGAGCAGGGAAGGACTCTCCATCCCAGCGCCCGTCTCCATCCTGCCAAAGGGGGACTGCTCCAGCTGCTCCTCCAGAGCCAGGACTTGGTTCTCCAGCGCCTTGCAGATCTCTTCCAATTCCGCCGCCGTGCGCGACAGCTCGACGCACTGCTTCTTCTCGTCCTCGTACTGGCGCTTGGCGGTCTCGATCTTCGCCTCCAGCTGCTTGAAATACCCCACGATATGCTCCATCACTTGTTTTATTCTCAGCATGCCTTGGTCCCGAATGGCTTTGGACTCCTGGAATTTGACCAGCTGGTTAGAGACCTTCTGGATTTTGGAGCAGAGCACCCGGTTGGTGTCTGCCAAGGTCTGGTTTTGGGCCTGCAGGGCGACGCGCGTGCCTTCCCGTTCCCGGAGCATCTCCTGCAGCTCTTCCTCTTCCTTCTCCAGGTCCTCCACGATGGTTTTGAAGCAGTGGACTTTCTCCTCCAGGCCCTTGTTCTCCTCGTTCATGTGCTTCATCTCCGTCGCCAGCTCTTGGTTTTCAAGGTCAAGGTTGGCCGCTTTGTCCCGAAGGTCCCAGAGCTCCCTCTTCAATGCTTCCTGGATGTCCATAAGGTGGGACGCTTCGGATTTCTCCATGGGGCTGGGAGAAAAGACCTTGAATCCGGCGCCGCTCCTCTTGAGTTCACAGCTGAGGGACAAACAGAGGAAGAGTAAGTGTCATGTGTCAGGGTTCCAGATAGCATTCAAAATTAAATCAGAGTCCGAGGCAAAGGATTCCTCAAAGTTCCAATTTATGAAGAGAGCCATGTTGGCACATCTGGAGAAACCTGTATCTGAAAGCTTCCCTGTTTTCCCCACTCGGTTGAAAGTTCAAGATCTTTCCCCCACACCCACAAGTCCATCACATGGTCCAATCTTCCACTGCCATGCTTGCAGCTTCCACCCATCCAGTTCCGGTCAGGTGCAGAGACAAAGGATGACCTTGGCTTTCTAGAAAGAATGTTGTTATGGCTACATCGCATCTAACTCTGTACAATCCCCCCCTCCCGTTTTCCCACCATAGAAAATGCATAGTAGAATAATAGAAAGTGTGGCAGGCCTAATATCCACAAGAAAAGATAGCTGCAGCCGGACACTTAGCATATTCCACCTGCTTTTGAATTTTTTCATATGGACTGACCGTCAGGTAGGTTTTGAACAGGTTAACAGAGTTGGAAGGGACCTTGGAGGTCATCTAGTCCAATCCCCACCCAAGCAGGAGACCCTACACCATTTCTGACAGATGGCAGTCCAATCTCTTCTTGAAAGCCTCCAGGGATGAAGCTCCCACTACTTCTGAAGGCAACTTCTGTTCCATGGGTGGATTGTTCTCACTGTCAGAAAATTTCTCCTTATTTCAAGGTTGAATCTCTCCTTGTTCTATTTCCATCCATTATTCCTTCTCTGGCCTTCTTCAGGGGATTTGGAAAATAGCTTGGCCCCCTCCTCTCTGTGGCAGCCCCTCGAATATTGAAAGATGCTCTCCTGTCTCCCCTGGTCCTTCTCTTCACTAGACTAGCCAGGCCCAGTTCCTGCAACCGTCCATCGTATGTTTGAGCCTCCAATCCCCTCATCATCCTGGTTGCTCTTCTCTGCACTCTTTCTAGAGTCTCAACATCTTTTTTATAGTGTGGTGACCAAAACTGGATGCTGTACTCTAGGTGTGGTTTTAGTAAGGCTTTATAGAGTGGTATTAGTACCTCCCTTGATCTTGATTGTATCCCTCTGGTAATGCATTTCAGGATTAGCCTATCTCCCTGGATTAAGTTGGTTCAGGGATGGGAGGCCATTAGGAAAAACATACACATCCCCAATCCAAGCAAGAGAAAAAATTAGAATAGAATAGAATAGAATAGAATAGAATAGAATAGAATAGAATAGAATAGAATAGAATAGAATAGAATAGAATAGAATAGAATAGAATAGAAAATGGAAGGGAAGGGAAGGGAAGAGAAGAGAAGAGAAGAGGGATATGGAATGGAATAGAATAGAATAGAATAACAGAGTTGGAAGGGACCTTGGAGAGCTTCTAGTCCAACCCCCTTCCTAGGCAGCTAACCCTACACCACTTCAGACAAATGGTTGTGTAACATCTTCTCAAAAACTCCCAGTGTTGGGGCATTCCCAACTTTTGAAGTTTCCATTGATTAATTGTTCTGTCAGGAAATTTCTCTTTAGTTCCAGGTTGCTTTTCTCGATTAGTTTCCATCCATTGCTTCTTGTCCTACCCTCAGGTGCTTAAAGAATAGGTTGACTTTAACTTTAGACCAGGGGTGTCCAAACTTGGGAACTTTAAGACTTGTGGACTTCAACTCCCAGAATTCCCCAGCCAGCATAGCTTACTGGCTGGGGAATTCTGGGAGTTGAAGTCCACAAGTCTTAAAGTTCCCAAGTTTGGACACCCCTGACTTAGACCATGTTGTATATCTAACCAAACTTGTGAATGATATGTGAGAGTGACCTTGGGAGACTGGAGGAGGAACCTCAAACTGGCCAATGGAGAGACAACCAAGAGACGAGTCTGCGGAAACTCCGGCCAGTAAATACTCATCTTAATTCAGATGTCCAGACTCCACCCCACAAGGGATTATTGGGTCGTTAAAAGAAGATGATTATGATTATTCTGAATTGGGTCAAAGCATCATCCAAAGTTCTGGATGAGATGCTTGTTTATTGGGAGTTTAGAGAAACCATCCTGAAAGGACCCCTGAAAAATGAAAGGACCCCTGACGGATTAGAGCATACACAGAGTGTAACCCAATTCAGCTTTTGTTAAATTGCTGTTGAGAGAAGCTCCATTGCAACCTAACGTGCCAACTTCATAGGTAAAACTTCTAGGCCAATTGCCAAGCTTAGCCTAGTAAAGTAACAAGTGGATTGTGCAAAGCAACCTTGCTTGCAACTTGAAATGTATGTTCAGCATTCCCTAACAAAGCTCTGTCTTATATGCCAGAAAATGTATTTCTTTCCCCTTCTAAAGGTCTATTTTCATAACACAGGGGTGTCCAAACTTGGGAACTTTAAGACTTGTGGACTTCAACTCCCAGAATTCCCCAGCCAGCATAGCTTACTGGCTGGGGAATTCTGGGAGTTGAAGTCCACAAGTCTTAAAGTTCCCAAGTTTGGACACCCCTGGCATAACATGAAATAATGTTTCTAACACTAGGACGATTTGTGCAAGCTGCGTAAGACTAGAAGATGTTTGACCAAAAGTTTTTCTTTTTCCACGGCGACCACGACGGTGAGGTGCGAGTCTTTTGTTTGTTTGTTTGTTTGTTAAGGTGGGAGACAAAAACGCCATCAAGCTTTTGCTTCCCGCAGAAGATAAAAACTGGTTATCCAAAGCCTGGTGTTCAGATTCTGAGCTGAACTCAAAAAAACCTTACGGGGTCAAAGCACCGTCCAACGTTCTGGGTGAGGTGAGATGAGGATGCTTGTTTATTGGGAGATTAGAGAAACCATCATTTGGCTTACTCACCGAAGGATCCCCCAATTCCCACGAGAGAAATGGCCTCTCCCATCAAACAGCCCAGCATCCACCACAGCTGAGTCCAAGGCAAGCCCAACTGCCTTGCTGCTGATGTCACAATTCACAAAATCTCCAGCCAATCAGGACCTTTCATGGGAGGCATCCTTCCCAGAGGCTCTATCGCAGTGTTTCCTAGAGGTGGAGCTCTCGCCTCACCCTCAAGAGGTTGTGAGTTCAATCCTAGGTAGAGGCAGATGTAGGGCCTCCTGCTTGGGCAGGAGGGGGGGGTTGGACTAGATGACCTGCCAGGTCCCTTCCAACTGTGTTCATCTGTTAATGCACTTACACTCAGGCAGCGGAAGGGAGCCTTTTAGTGCGAAGTCTGTAATAAATCAGAAGTCACATGGCTAAAGGCTACACGGGGTGGAGTGATTGATTGATTGACATTTGGAGACATGGAAAGGTGGCTTACAAATTGAAAATGTAAGAGGAGATTCCGTAACGTTGAGCCAAAATTAAAAGAACCACACACTCCAGAAAACGTCCAGCATTTATTAGATTTTTTTTCTTTAAAAACCCTCCTTTATTATTTTATAAGTAACCCAAAGTGGTGAATGTACCTAATACTTCTTCTTCCTCTTATGTTCCCAACAACAACAATGGGAAAAGATGAGGGGAGGGGAGTTGAACTGAGAGAGAAATACTGGTCCCAAAGCACCCAGCCAGCTTTCATGGCTAAGGCAGGACTAGAATTCCCCGTCTCCTGGTGATTGGCCCAAAGTCACTCAGCTGGCTTTCATGCCTAAGGCAGGACTAGAACTCCCCGTCTCCTGGTGATTGGCCCAAAGTCACCCAGCTGGCTTTCATGCCTAAGGCAGGACTAGAACTCCCCGTCTCCTGGTGATTGGCCCAAAGTCACCCAGCTGGCTTTCATGCCTAAGGCAGGACTAGAACTCCCTGTCTCCTGGTGATTGGCTCAAAGTCACCCAGCTGGCTTTCATGCCTAAGGCGGGACTAGAATTCACTGTCTCCTGGTGATTGGCTCAAAGTCACCCAGCTGGCTTTCATGCCTAAGGCAGGACTAGAACTCCCCGTCTCCTGGTGATTGGCCCAAAGTCACTCAGCTGACTTTCATGCCTAAGGCAGGGCTAGAACTCCCCATCTCCTGGTGATTGGCTCAAAGTCACCCAGCCAGCTTTCATGCCTAAGGAGCAACTAGAACTCACCATCACCTTGTGGTTGGCCCAAAGTCACCTAGCCAGTTTTTGTGCTTAAGACGGAACTAGAACTCACTGTCACCTTGTGATTGATCCAAAGTCACCCATACAGGGAAGGAACCAGTGTTCTGTGCCGCTTTGGGATATAGCCATGTGCACCACATAACCACAGAAGTTTCTTTGGACAATGCTGGCTCCTTTGGCTAAGAAATGGAGAGGAATCTACCCCCAAGAGTCAGACCCAACTGGGCAGGGGAAACTTTTACCTTTTCAAACCAGGCATGGAAATTCTGTCTCTTTTTCATGCCCGTCACATGTAAAAGAGTTTTCGACTTCAACTATGCAGGAGTGGCGGTTATCTTGGCTTTTTTGACTCTCCCTGATGCCCCCCGTTAGATGGGATGGGGGTGGGGTCTCCAATGACTGCTATTTTCCTCCCCCCCCCCCATCTTTGCTGAAAGAAACATAGTCTGCTAAGCTGTTGGTTTGAGCTCCGAGCTTGGCAACTTGATTGCAAACGTTTCGTTAAGGAGCCCAATTCAAAACGCGCTGACGACGCCTCCTCAAACGGTGACAAAATGTTTGCAAGCAAATTGCCCCGCTCGGAGCTCAAACCAACAGCCTAACTACCAACCTGCTAATATTCAAACCCATTTCAAACGTAGTCTGCTTTTGCAAACAGGACCACGGTTTGCTGAGTTAGTATATCCACAACACTGACCCTAAACCAGGGGTGAAACGCGACCGGTTCAGGCCGGTTTGCCCAAACCGGTAGTAAAAAAAATGCTAGAAATCACGTGGCACAGCTCATTGTTGAACAGCTAATTTTTGGAAGCTTTTTTTTTTTATTTTTAAAAGCATTTTTTAACCTGATGATCAGCTGTGTAACAATCAGCGGTGCTGCATGATTTATATTACGGAAAGCAGGAGATCCTGCTTTCCAGTGAACCTAAATCGCGCAGCACAGCTGTTCCCCCCCCCTCACTGTTCTATTTAACCTTTGCAGACCCAGAAAGGGCTTCTTAATCTGGTGCGCATGTGCAGAAAGCACATGTTTGGAGTGCATGTGTGCGGGAAGCGAACCGGTATCGAAGCAAACCTGTTGTCAGGCCTGCAGCCATCTTTTTTTTTTGGATCTTAGGCCTGCCACACTTTCTATTATTCTACTATGCATTTTCTACTGTGGGAAAATGGGAAGGGGGATTGATTCGGGTTAATGACAGGGTTCCAAATAGCATCCAAAATTAAATCAAGAGTCCACGGCAAAGAATTGCTCAAAGCTCCATCTTATGAAGAGAGCCGTGTTGGCACATCTGGGAAAACCCAAATCGGAAGGCTTCCAGGTTTTCCCCACCCAGTTGAAAATTCAAGATCTTGCATCCCCAAACCCAGAAGTCCCTCCCATGGTCCAATCTTCCACTGCCACGCTGGCAGCTTCCACCCATCCAGTTCCGGTCAGGTGCAGAGGTGCAAAGACAAAGGATGACCTTGGCTTTCTAGAAAGAATGTTGTTATGGCTACCTATCATCTAACTCCGTACAATCCCCCCCCTCCCATTTTCCCACAACAGAAAATGCATAGCAGAATAATAGAAAGTGGCCTGAGATCCACAAGCAAATATAGCAGGCTTCGGAGATTTCACCTAACCCTGGATAACTGCTTGCAATCCTGGTGGGCAAACCCGGTTTAGCTTAGCGTGTACTGTGTGAGATGAAGCACAGCAGGCAGCCACCTCAGGCAATCCTGGTAGCGAAGGCCCATGGTGCACCTCCTGTCCTGCAAGCACGCACCCCAATCACCATTGTGCTACTCAAGAAAAGGCCCAATCCCGCCAACAGCCGGCGGCCATCTTAGTCTTTGCCTTAGCCAGCCCTGCAAGGAGTGGGGGTCTCCCCTGAAGCTGCAACCCCAAAGAGGGACCCCCCCAAACCATTTCTGTGGAGAAAGGGGAGAAGGGCAGAGACCTCCAACACAATTTGCCTTCTTTTTATTATTGCTTTTCCTTGGAGCTGACTTCTCGTGGGGCCTCCCCCTCTTTCTTCTTCCCCGTTTTCCTGGTGGCGGAAGGGGCTTTCTTTGGGCGCGGCTGGTGGCCTTTCTCCAAGGCATTCTGGTCCTCAAAGAGAGCCACCTCCTGGGACAGTTTCCGCAACTCCTTGTTGAGTTGGTTGTTGGAGTCGATCAAAGCGAACTTCAGGACCTCCAACTGGTTGAGCTTCTGGTAGGCCTCTTCGGCCCGTTCCCGCATCGCTTTGACTTTGCCTTGCATTTCCTCCATGGCACTCTTGAAGTTTTCGACCGTGTCCTGCAAACTCTGGCTCATGGTCGGGATGTGGTCTGGGCTCCGTTTTCGGACTCAACTTGGCTAGAAATTATCTTACTTTTTTCTTCTTCTTCTGGAGAGCTCCTAAGAGCAGTAGGGGTTTTGGAGAGGCAATTTATAGATGCTGCTGACAAGCTGCAGGGGGACACAAATAGGACATTGACACACACACACAGAGACAGACATGGAATCTACTGCTACTGAGCTACACAAATCTGCAGAATCTGAGGGCAGAGTGAAAAGAGGGATCAGTCTAGAATCCCTTCGTAGTCACAAGCAGACCAATTCCTTTCACCCTTATCTAAATCCAAGCAGGTGCTGTTAGTTGAGAAGATTCCTGTACATAAGCTTTTCAGCAATGAGGTAAAGGTTCCCCTCGCACATATCTGCTAGTCATTCCCGACTCTAGGGGGCGGTGATCATCTCTGTTTCAAAGCCGAAGAGCCAGCGCTGTCCGAAGACGTCTCCCTGGTCATGTGGCCAACATGACTCAACGACGAAGGCGCGCAGAACGCTGTTCCCTTCCCACCAAAGGTGGTTCCTATTTTTCCTACTTGCATTTTTTACCTGCTTTCAAACTACTAGGTTGGCAGAAGCTGGGACAAGTCACGGGAGCTCACTCCGTTACGCAGCACTAGGGATTCGAACTGCCGAATTGCCCACCTTTCGGATCGACAAGCTCGGTGTCAGCCACTGAGCCACCGTGTCCCTTTTCCTAAGGTTACCCAAGACATTTTGTCTTGGTTTGGGCCAACCCTTAAGCTGCTAAACTCTGGGGTTTAATTTTAAAAACTGGAGTTGGGCAGCCACTACATTTAAATCAATAAATCAGTCAATGATAAACATATTCCCCAAGCTTAAAAGCAGCAGTGCCTAGCAGGTGGGGTCCTTGGTGCTCTTTGCCCTCGGTTGTTTTCTTGCAGATGTTTCGTTTCATGAACCAGCTAGGTAACAGCATCAGTGCTGGAGGGGAGTGGGGTTAGCTCTCTGTTTATATAGAGAAGCTTGCTTTGCCAGTGTTGATGGAGTGTGGTGTTCTCCAATTCTTTGGTTAGGGTATTGTTTTCTGCTTGTTTGTCTGGTGTTAATCCCTGCTTATCTAGGAGATAAACTGCAGAGGAGGTCTTCTGGTCCAGCCTAATCAGGGGAACTATCAGGGAGAAAACTGCACTCTGATCAACATTGTCAAGGCAACTACTGTATATAAAGAGGGAGCTAACCCCTCTCCCTTCTAGCACTGGTGATGTTCCCTAGCTGGGTCATGAAACGTCTGCAAGAAAACCACCCAGCTCAGAGAGCACCAAGGGCCCCACAGTCTTCCTCCTCCTCTTCCTCCTCCTCTTCCTTTTCTCCTCCACCCCCCTTCCTCCTCCTCTCCTTCCTCCTCCTCCTCCTCTTCCATAAACCCTATTCTCTTCTAGCACTGATGATGTTACCTAGTTGGGTCATGAAACGTCTGCAAGAAAACAACCAGGCTTAAAGAGCATCAAGGACCGCACAGTTCTCCTCCTCTGCTTCCTCCCCCCCTCCTCTTCCTCTTCTTCTTCTTCTTCTTCCTCCGCCCCCTCCTCTCTACAAACACTCCTCCCTTCTAGCACTGATGATATTCCCTAGCTGGGTCATGAAATGTCTGCAAGAAAACTCCTCCTCCTCCTCCTCCTCCTCCTCCTCCTCCTCCTCCTCCTCCTCCTCCTCCTCCCCCCTCCTCCTCCTCCTTCCTCCTCCTCCTCCTCCTCCTCCTCCTCCTCCTCCTCCTCCTCCTCCTCCTCCTCCTCCTCCTCCTCCTCCTCCTCCTCCTCCTCCTCCTCCTCCTCTCCATGATCACCAAGGATCTCACAGTCCTCCTCCTCCACCTCCTCCTCCTCCTCTATCAGAACTTAGCTTGTGGGAGAAACAAGTATCTGCAGAAGAGGTAAAGGAAGTTAAGATGGCGTCTACCCCGTACTATAACCATGTTTCTGACTTTTCTTGACATGTCCACATCTGGCTTGAAAAAAATCCAAGAGATGTTTATTTCCCCTCCCCAACCTCTGGTTCTTAAAGCTTGTCAAGAAATGCCCAAACTTCTTCTCCAGCTGTTGGGAAGACACCTGTTCATCCTAACCAAGAAGCCAAAGTGGAAGTTAAGCAAGCTTGTGATCCAATCCAATTAATCTTGGTTTGGTCATAAACTATCATGGAAACACAAACTTGGTGTGTCCAACAAAACGAGCCACTAGCTTCTTTAACACCCCCGGAATGAACGAGTCTCCTGTTCGAAGCTTCCCAAATACCCCTTATTTGCTCCCTTCCTCTCCCCGCACCCCCTCCCCGCCATGAATTCAAATACAGACTTCTTTCAGGGAGGGGAAAGTGAGACCCCCCCAACCTAGTTTTCTTCTCTGTGGTCTGTTGCTGCCGTCAATTCTTCTGCAGCTATTTTAAATTATGTTCTCTCCCCCCCTCAGAGCTGATACATTCAGGCAAGGAGAGAGAGATATAGAGGAGGGGGAGATGCCACCTGCATCCTTTCTGATCCCCCTTGCCATGGAAATGGCCAATGGGATGAGCAGGAGGGAGAGTGATGCAACAAAGGCACAAAGAGCCAGGCTGGCCTGGTGGGGAAGGTGCTGGCCTTCAAACCAGGAGACCGTGAGTTCTAGTCCCGCCTTCGGAGGAAAGCTGGCCGGATGTCCTTGGGCCAATGACCAGGAGACGGTGAGTTCTAGTCCTGCACTAGGTATGACAGCTGGTTGAGTGACCTCGGGCCAATTCACTAGGAGAGTGAAAGACATCTGGGTGGCTCTGGGCCAATCGCCAGGAGACTGGGAGTTCTAGTCCTGCTTCAGATGTGAAAGCCATTTGGGTGGCTTTGGGCCAATCACCAGGAGACTGGGAGTTCTAGTCCTGCTTCAGATGTGAAAGCCATTTGGGTGGCTTTGGGCCAATCGCCAGGAGACTGGGAGTTCTAGTCCTGCTTCAGATGTGAAAGCCATTTGGGTGGCTTTGGGCCAATCGCCAGGAGACTGGGAGTTCTAGTCCTGCTTCAGATGTGAAAGCCATTTGGGTGGCTTTGGGCCAATCGCCAGGAGACTGGGAGTTCTAGTCCTGCTTCAGATGTGAAAGCCATTTGGGTGGCTTTGGGCCAATCGCCAGGAGACTGGGAGTTCTAGTCCTGCTTCAGATGTGAAAGCCATTTGGGTGGCTTTGGGCCAATCACCAGGAGACTGGGAGTTCTAGTCCTGCCTCAAATGTGAAAGCCTCTGGGTGGTTCTGGGTCAATTGCCAGGAGACTGGGAGTTCTAATCCTGCCTCAGATGTGAAAGCTATTTGGGTGGATTTGGGCCAATCGCCAGGAGACTGGGAGTTCTAGTCCTGCTTCAGATGTGAAAGCCATTTGGGTGGCTTTGGGCCAATCGCCAGGAGACTGGGAGTTCTAGTCCTGCTTCAGATGTGAAAGCCATTTGGGTGGCTTTGGGCCAATCGCCAGGAGACTGGGAGTTCTAGTCCTGCTTCAGATGTGAAAGCCATTTGGGTGGCTTTGGGCCAATCACCAGGAGACTGGGAGTTCTAGTCCTGCCTCAAATGTGAAAGCCTCTGGGTGGTTCTGGGTCAATTGCCAGGAGACTGGGAGTTCTAATCCTGCCTCAGATGTGAAAGCTATTTGGGTGGATTTGGGCCAATCGCCAGGAGACTGGGAGTTCTAGTCCTGCTTCAGATGTGAAAGCCATTTGGGTGGCTTTGGGCCAATCGCCAGGAGACTGGGAGTTCTAGTCCTGCTTCAGATGTGAAAGCCATTTGGGTGGCTTTGGGCCAATCGCCAGGAGACTGGGAGTTCTAGTCCTGCTTCAGATGTGAAAGCCATTTGGGTGGCTTTGGGCCAATCACCAGGAGACTGGGAGTTCTAGTCCTGCCTCAAATGTGAAAGCCTCTGGGTGGTTCTGGGTCAATTGCCAGGAGACTGGGAGTTCTAATCCTGCCTCAGATGTGAAAGCTATTTGGGTGGATTTGGGCCAATCGCCAGGAGACTGGGAGTTCTAGTCCTGCTTCAGATGTGAAAGCCATTTGAGTGGCTTTGGACCAATTGCCAGGAGACTGGGAGTTCTAGTCCTGTCTCAGATGTGAAACTCATTTGGGTGGATTTGGACCAATTGCCAGGAGACTGGGAGTTCTAGTCCTGCCATATGTCTTCAAGTTGCCAAGGTTGGGAAACATTATACTGGAGCAATAATACCAAGTATTATTATACGCCCTTAAACCTTTATATTAAAAGAAGCCAAAGCAATCTATTCTTGATTTCCTTTTATTGCAGCTAATGGGACTTTTACGTGTGGTAAAGGACTCCTCGGGGATTTTACTCCATGGGTTGTAGCTAACTATAGAGTGCAGCGTTTATCTCCAATTCAAGGCCATTGAGTCATTTCTGAAGACATTTCTGGGGTCAGATGGCCAGTATGACATCACAGGACGCTGTTACCTTCCCACCAAAGTGGTACCTATTAACCTACTCGCATTTTGCATGCTTTCGAACTGCTAGCCAGAAGCTACAACGAGGACAGGAACTCACCCCTGTTGCATGGTGCTTGGTTCTTGAACCTGGACTGCAGGTTTTCCAAATCCGGCAGGCATGGGAAATTAATGTGATGGTTGGTTGATGTCCCACAACTTTCCTAGTCATCTTTAAATCAGTGGTGGGTTTCTACCGGTTCGCACCGGTTCTGGCGAACCTGTTGGACAATGAACCCGGAAGTAAGTTCCTGCCCCGCCCCTATCACTCACTTGCTCACCCCTGCCGGTTCAGAAGCCACTCCATTGCTCGCTCACCCCCCTTTCTCCCGTTCCTCCTCTCAGCGATCTGAGGATTCCCCACCCCACTTTTCCCTTCCCAAAAGATCGCTGAGAGGAGGAAAGGGAGGATTCCCCACCCCACTTTTCCCTTCCCAAAAGATGGCTGAGAGGAGGAATGGGAAGGGAAAAGTGGGGTGGGGAATCCTCCCTTTCCTCCTCTCAGTGATCTTTTGGGAAGGGAAAAGTGGGGTGGGGAATCCTCCCTTTCCCCCTCTCAGCGATCTGAGGATTCCCCACCCCACTTTTCCCTTCCCAAAAGATGGCTGAGAGGAGGAATGGGAGGATTCCCCACCCCACTTTTCCCTTCCAAAAGATCGCTGAGAGGAGGAATGGGAGGATTCCCCACCCCCCTTTTCCCTTCCCTTTCCTCCTCTCAGCGATCTTTTGGGAAGGGAAAAGTGGGGTGGGGAATCCTCCCTTTCCTCCTCTCAGCGATCTTTTGGGAAGGGAAAAGTGGGGTGGGGAATCCTCCCATTCCTCCTCTCAGCCATCTTTTGGGAAGGGAAAAGTGGGGTGGGGAATCCTCCCTTTCCTCCTCTCAGCGATCTGAGGATTCCCCACCCCACTTTTCCCTTCCCAAATGATCGCTGAGAGGAGGAAAGGGAGGATTCCCCACCCCACTTTTCCCTTCCCAAAAGATCGCTGAGAGGAGGAAAGGGAAGGGAAAAGTGGGGTGGGGAATCCTCCCATTCCTCCTCTCAGCGATCTTTTGGGAAGGGAAAAGTGGGGTGGGGAATCCTCCCTTTCCCCCTCTCAGCGATCTGAGGATTCCCCACCCCACTTTTCCCTTCCCAAAAGATGGCTGAGAGGAGGAAAGGGAGGATTCCCCACCCCACTTTTCCCTTCCCAAAAGATCGCTGAGAGGAGGAAAGGGAAGGGAAAAGTGGGGTGGGGAATCCTCCCATTCCTCCTCTCAGCGATCTTTTGGGAAGGGAAAAGTGGGGTGGGGAATCCTCCCTTTCCTCCTCTCAGCGATCTGAGGATTCCCCACCCCACTTTTCCCTTCCCAAAAGATGGCTGAGAGGAGGAAAGGGAGGATTCCCCACCCCACTTTTCCCTTCCCAAAAGATCGCTGAGAGGAGGAAAGGGAAGGGAAAAGTGGGGTGGGGAATCCTCCCATTCCTCCTCTCAGCGATCTTTTGGGAAGGGAAAAGTGGGGTGGGGAATCCTCCCTTTCCCCCTCTCAGCGATCTGAGGATTCCCCACCCCACTTTTCCCTTCCCAAAAGATGGCTGAGAGGAGGAATGGGAGGATTCCCCACCCCACTTTTCCCTTCCCAAAAGATCGCTGAGAGGAGGAAAGGGAGGATTCCCCACCCCACTTTTCCCTTCCCAAAAGATCGCTGAGAGGTGGAAAGGGAAGGGAAAAGTGGGGTGGGGAATCCTCCCATTCCTCCTCTCAGCGATCATTTGGGAAGGGAAAAGTGGGGTGGGGAATCCTCAGATCGCTGAGAGGAGGAAAGGGAGGATTCCCCACCCCACTTTTCCCTTCCCAAAAGATCGCTGAGAGGTGGAAAGGGAAGGGAAAAGTGGGGTGGGGAATCCTCCCTTTCCTCCTCTCAGCGATCATTTGGGAAGGGAAAAGTGGGGTGGGGAATCCTCCCATTCCTCCTCTCAGCGATCTTTTGGGAAGGGAAAAGTGGGGTGGGGAATCCTCCCTTTCCTCCTCTCAGCGATCTGAGGATTCCCCACCCCACTTTTCCCTTCCCAAATGATCGCTGAGAGGAGGAAAGGGAGGATTCCCCACCCCACTTTTCCCTTCCCAAAAGATCGCTGAGAGGTGGAAAGGGAAGGGAAAAGTGGGGTGGGGAATCCTCCCTTTCCTCCTGTCAGCGATCTTTTGCTAAGGGAGGCTTCTCAAAATGGGAAGCCCATCTCTTTGCACCCTTCAATCCGTCTCTCTCTCCCTCTGACCTCCCCCAATGGCTCAGCTTGAAAAACTGGGGGGAACAGAGGAAAAGGAGGAGGAAGGAAAGGGGGGAGAGAAACGGGGGGGGGGGGAAGAGAGAGAGAGAAAGAGTGACACACCAAGGGGGGAAGTTGGGGGACTTCCCTCTAAATACTGACGCCCTCTGCTTTTGGGGGGAAAGGAGAGGAGGGTCCTTGGTGATTTGTGAACCTCTACCCCCTATTCACCCTATCCCAGTTAAGCCAGCTGGGTTTGGGACCCAGCCTTTCTAACTTCATTTGGGATCTTCTAACATCCCACTCCCACCCGGTCACACGGCCAGCAAGCCACTCCCACCCGGTCACATGGCTGGCAAGCCACTCCCACCTGCTCACATGGCAGGCAAGCCACTCCCACAAAGCAGGCCACACCCACAGAGTAGGTTCCAAAAAATTTTGAAACCCACCACTGTCTTTATTGCACTCCCCTAATGAATAGAATGAATGAGCTGGAAGGGACCTTAGAGGTCTTCTAGTCCAGCCCCCAGCTCAAGTAGGAGAAACTATACTATTCCAGATAAGTGGTTATCTAGACTCTTCTTAAAAACCTCCAGTGATGGAGTGCCCACAATTTCTGGAGGCAACTTCTATTCCCTTGGTTAATTGCCCACACTGTCAGGAAGTTTCTCCTTAATTCCAGGTTGCTTCTCTTCCTTGATTAGTTTCCATCCATTGTTTCTTGTCCTGCCTTCTGGTGCTTTGGAGAATAATTTGACCCCCTCTTCATTGTGGCAGCCCCTCAAATATTGGAAGGCCTCTATCCTGTCCCCCCCCCCCGGTCCTTCTTTTCTTTAGACTAGCCAAACCCAAATCCTGCAGCCATTCTTCATATGTTTTAGCCTCTTAGTTGCTCTTCTCTGAACTTTTTCCCAAAGTCTCAACATCTTTTTTGTACTGCGGTGACCAAAATTGGTTGCAGTATTCCAGGTGTGGCCTTACTAGGGTGTTATAGGTAAAGGTAAAGGTTCCCCTCGCACATCTGTGCTAGTCATTCCCAACTCTAGGGGGCGGTGCTCATCTCCGTTTCAAAGCCAAAGAGCCAGCGCTGTCCGAAGACGTCTCCGTGGTCATGTGGCCGGCAGGACTAAACGCCGAAGGCGCACGGAACATTGTTTCCTTCCCACCAAAGGTGGTCCCTGTTTTTCTACTTGCATTTTTTACGTGCTTGCAAACTGCTAAGTTGGCAGAACCTGGGACAAGTCACGGGAGTGTCAGGGGAAAAACGCCCTGGGGAAATCTGAGATCAATGGACCGAGGCTGATTCCCTTCCGCATATCTTTTGAGATATTAAGAAAAGAAATAAGTCTTTAACAAGTATATTCTAATTAATAAACAAACTTTAATACGAAAATAATAAAAGTAAATGAAACAGAAAATAACTAATTGGTTACATTTTGATAATAAAAATATCCGGTTGCCAAGTTGGCAGCCGAACAAAGAAGAAAGGAATTTTTGGAATGTGTAAACGCATGCGCAATAAATCACTTTCAGATAAGAACTTTTATGACCTGCGCAATAACTCTTTCTTAGTTTAACTCTTGAGTGTCAGTTCAGGCCTAGCAAACTTTTTAACATCGTGACACCCCTTCTTTTGCTAGTCATCAAATCATCAATTAAGGCACATCTTCTTTCGCAGATACTCGTGTTGATTTGCGGCAAGTGGTTTGTTAAGCATGTCTGCGATCTGATCATGTGTAGAAACATATTGCAATTTAACAAAACCTTGCTTAACTAATTGCTTTGTGTTTTGATAACGAATGTCAATGTGTCTGGACCTAGAACCTGTAAAATGTGACTCAGAAATATAGACAACAAATACATTATCTTCCATCACGGTGATTGGTCGAATCGGACGTGTCCAGATATCTGTGATCAAAGCATCAAACCACGTTAGAGAATTACAAGCATCTGAAACACAAGCATATTCAGCTTCAGTAGATGAACATGAAACAAAACTCTGTTTTCTCACTTGCCAATAAACAGGACAACCATTTAGGAACATCATGTAACCAGAAGTGCTTTTGCGTGACTTCTTGTCGCTCGCCCAGTCGGAATCAGAAAAACAAATCAACTTTGGTTGATCAGTGTGTGTTGGTTCTAGCAATAACTTCATGTGTTTAGTGTGTTTTAGGTATTTCAACAACTTCTTAATGCATGACCAATGAAATTGTGTTGCTTTACCTACGTGTCGTGATAAAAGATTAACACTAAGTGCTATGTCAGGTCTGGTCCAACTACTAATATATAATAGTGAACCAATGACTGAACGATAAAGTGTTTGATCCTCGAACTCAGGACTTGGTTCATGTGTTAAGTTGTGAAAATCTGTTTGCATGGGTGTCTTTGTTGTGCTAGCATCTTTCATGTTGCAATGATGTAGAATGTGGTCAATTTTCTCTTCTTGTGAAAGACTAAACCCCTTCTGTGTCTTTTCAATTTGAACACCTAAATAAGTGCTAATGTGTCCTAAAGATTTTAGTGTGAAGTATCTCTGCAAACTTTTAGCAAAAATCTCACTCATTTTCTTATTTGGACCAATATAAACAATATCATCAACATAAACAAGAATTATCTCATATGCATTGTTAGATCTTTTTGTGAACACGCATTCATCAGTTTCGGACTTAATAAAGCCCATTGAATTTAGTTTGTCAGTAAGACATAAATACCACATTAAACCTGACTGTTTCAGACCATAAAGACTTTTGTTCAGGAACCAGGTATCCCCTTCTTGCTTTCGGAATCCTGGAGGGCTTCTCACGTAGATCTCTTCATCTAGGTCTGCATGTAGATAAGCTGTGTCCACATCAAATTGAAAAACTTCTAAACCAAGAATAGTTGCAGTGGTTAAGGCAATTTTTACACTTTCAGTTCTGACTGTTGGTGAGTAAGTGTTTGTGTAGTCCTCAGGATAACGTTGAGCGAAACCCTGAGCTACAAGTCTGGCTTTGTATAAAGACTCACCATTTGGTTTCTTCTTGATTCTGTAGACCCATCGGGTGCCAATGACTTTCTGGTTTGCTGGAGGTTTTGCAGGTGTGAATACATTGAGTTTCTTTAAACTGTCCATTTCATCCTGCATTGCATCATACCACTTGTCTTGTTCTGAATCAGGAAGCTGTTTGATTTGTGTGAATGTCTCAGGAGGAAGAGTAACGTTGCAAATCAAAGGTAATGGTGATTTTGTGAGTTGCCATGAATAACGTTGTGGAGGGATTCCTTTTGTGGCCCTCTTGGAGCGTCTAGGAGCAACAGACCAGTCTTCTTCTTCTTCTTCATCATCATCCTCGTCCTCACGTTCGTCGCTAGCATCAGCATCCACGGCTTGCGAAGACGGAACATCAGGTTGTGAAGAACTGGTAGAAGGAATATCTGCCTGCGACTTGCCATCAGGCTGCGTGGCATCTGGAACACCATCTCTAGGAAAATAAACTTCAGGATCATTGGAATGAATCCTGGACCAGTCAATATCTTCCTCAAAATTAGCAGATTGTGAAATGACAATCACATGTTTAGTATCAATGAATTTGTACCATTTTGAATTATCATCAATACCCATAAATCTCAGTCTCTTTGCTACTGTACCTCCCTTTCTTCTTTGACTTAAGGGAGTGTTCACCATAGCATATGAACCAAAAATATGGAGGTTCTTGAGATCAGGCTTGTAGCCATACAGCATGTAGAAAGGAGTTTGATTGATTACACTGCTCCAAGTACGGTTGACAATGTAATTTGCATATTTGATTGCTTCACCCCAGTATGCGTTACTGAGATTGGCATCTTCTAGAAGACAACGCATCATGGTTTGTAGAACCCCTTGTCTTCTTTCTACGACTCCGTTATGAGCCGGTGTATATGGAGCAGATGTCTGATGAAGAATTCCATTCTTACGCATCCAGTCCTGGAAACGCTGAGACATGAATTCTGCACCACGGTCACTCTGGATTCTGGCGATGCGAACTTGGTATTGTGTAGAAACAAAAGCTGCAAAGTCTTTAAAGATCTGAAAGGTCTCAGATTTCTCTCTCATAGGATATACAAATCCATATCTAGAATGATTATCTACAATTGTTAAAAAATACTTTCTGCCACCAAGTGTTGGTGGGAAAGGACCCACTATGTCAGTGTGTACCAAATCAAAAATGCGTGTTGACAGGCGTATAGCGTGTTTGGGAATTGCAGCCGCCTTGGATTTAGCCTTTTTGCAAACCGCACAATCCAAAAACACCTTACACCCCTTTAGATCCAAACCTTTTGCGAACTCCGGCATCTTTCTAAGAACACGGAAACTGGCATGTCCCAATCTTCTGTGCCACTTGTGAATACACCTGGAATGTAAAGGTTTACCAGTTAGTGAATTCTCAACATTAACAGTTTCATGAGGACCCTCAGGCTTGCTTTGAGCAACCTGTTTCTGTTTTCTCTGTTTGTTGGCTTTAGGAGCCTTTGGCACAGTAATGCTTTCTCTCTCTGGGTCAACTCTCTCTGGGTCTGCGTTGTGCCTTTTGGAGTTTGCATACTTGCCTGTGCTTGCCCTTTAGGCTTTGGCTTTAAGTAATAAACACCACCAATCAGCATGGTTTCAGCAACAATATCTCCATCTTTAACTAAGTAACTTGCTTTTTCGAGGTGATGAACCTGGAACTTTAAATCTCTAGACAAGTGACTTTGACTAAGCAAATTACTGGTTGCTGAAGGTATGTAATAAACATCAGGGATGTGTGTATCGAGCTCTTCAATGTAAACAGTTCCTTTTCCCATAACCTTGCAAGTGTGGTTGGTGAAGGAATACAGTTCTCGATACTCGGGCTCTGGTTCGCCCATCTCTGTGAAAAGTTCCCTTCTGTGGGTAACGTGCACAGCTGCTCCACTATCTAAAGTCCACAAAAGACGTCTGTCGAACTTTGGATCAGGTTGTGGAACGTTGGTTATGGCCAGTGTCACAAGTGGAGCTTGTGAATCACGCCTTGGACCACGACGGCCTTGTCTTCCGCCTCTACCTCTGCCTCTGGAATCTGTTCCTCTGGGCTGGTACATGGCGGGAGCTGGAACTCGTTGGGGACAATCCCGGGTGTCATGTCCCACACGGTTGCAGGTGTAGCATTTTGGCATCCTTGGAGCGTAGCCTCTTCCTCGGAAGGGACATCTGGCTGGAGCCTTTGATGCTGGAGGTCGTTGCAGATGTGGTGTAGCTAACCTGATAGCTTCGTCTTCCACTAAAAGTCTGCAAACGTGGTTAACTGTGCGTTGAGCAATAGGCACGTAGTTAATCTTTGCAACAGCATCTTTCCATTCATAATTCAATGAGTTAATGATGATGCTAATCATTTGGATATCATCGATTACATGGCCATTTTGTCTCAATTCACTTCTCATTCTTTTCAGTTTGGTCAAATGTCCACCAATTCGTTCACCAGGTTTCAACTTCGAACCATGGAACTCAGACATGAGCAAACATGAAGATTCAATTGAAACGGGCCTGTAGCAATCTTCCAAAATAGCCCAAATTTCTTGGGCAGTTGCATCAGGTGGAAAGATACCTTGGATCTCAATTTCCATTGACATGAGCAAAGTCGTGATTGCTCTGTTTCCGAGGTCTCTCATTGCAGGTGTCCAGGGTTGAGGAGGAGGATTAAAAACCATGGAATGTGTGCCTTCTCTTCGAAGCAAGAGCGCAATTTCACTGACCCAGGCTTTATAATTCTCTCCTGACTCCTTTAATTTGGACTCACCAGTCAAGGGGGTGACTATGAATACCTGCTGAGGAATGTGCATTGGAACAATTTGTTGATCTGGTTGCAAAGCTGGTTGTTGAACCAGGGGATGCTGGGGTTGCATCATTGGCCTTTGCGTGGCAACATCAAATTGGCTTCCTCGAATTCGCCTTTGGCTTTGCCTTTTTCCATCTAGGGAGGATTCGACACCACCAGGGGATGTTGAAGACTTAACCTTTGGAGGCAAAGTTTTGGCTTCTAAAGGACTCATAGCCAATTCTTTAAAACTGTCACGAAGCTGCATCATCTTTTGCTGTAATAATTTTTCTCCGCCAGCAGATGGCAGTGCAGCCTCACTTTTTGGCTGCAGTCGTCTATACGTATGCGGAAGTTCAGTTGACTCAAAGGGACCACGTGACCTCGGTGACGTGTACATGTCTCTTTGTTCTAATTGACCAATGAACTCTGTGGGGTGTGTCTTAGGCTGTTGTTTTGAAGACAAGATGGCATCCTCAGACATTTTGGGAGTGGGGGAGCTCCTCCTACTTCGCTTTATCTCCTCAAAGCACATTCTCGCGTCCCTAGCATATTTTTCGAAACGTTCTATTTGATCAAGATAGCTTTGCATTTCTTCATCAACATCTGGGGGGAATTCATAAAATCTGCTTTCTGCGTGGGAGGATTTTTTTTCTGCCGGCAGTTGCCATTCATCAATCGTTTGATAATCTGCGAGGGTCTGGGAATGGAGTGGCTCTGGCAGAGTGGGAAGTTTTGGCTTGGCCCCCAAAAATTCATAATCTCCTGGAGATATTTTAGAAGGAGGAACCACTGACCTCGTTTCGTAGATGTCGCGTCCTGTAGCTCCTTCCCCCACATCTGGCTCGGCACCTGAAGGAATTTGTTGTTCCTGAAGCACATTTTGATCTTGCTTCTCTGTGTCCGAGGGGGCCTCCTTGTCAGAAAAAGCTCTTTCCATTTTTCTTCTTTTTTCTTTTTCTCCGACATTGCTAATTAGCGTAGTCGGTTATCTTTAGATAGCGTGAAGGGAAAAAACAGCCGTAAATTGTAGCCATCTCAGCTGGTAAGTTGTCGACCAACCTCTGCATACCAAGTTGTCAGGGGAAAAACGCCCTGGGGAAATCTGAGATCAATGGACCGAGGCTGATTCCCTTCCGCATATCTTTTGAGATATTAAGAAAAGAAATAAGTCTTTAACAAGTATATTCTAATTAATAAACAAACTTTAATACGAAAATAATAAAAGTAAATGAAACAGAAAATAACTAATTGGTTACATTTTGATAATAAAAATCTCCGGTTGCCAAGTTGGCAGCCGAACAAAGAAGAAAGGAATTTTTGGAATGTGTAAACGCATGCGCAATAAATCACTTTCAGATAAGAACTTTTATGACCTGCGCAATAACTCTTTCTTAGTTTAACTCTTGAGTGTCAGTTCATGCCTAGCAAACTTTTTAACATCGTGACAGGGAGCTCCCTCCCTTACACGACGCTAGGGATTCGAACTGCCAAACTGCTGACCTTTCTGATCGACAAGCTTAGCGTTTTAGCCACTGAGCCACCTAAGGCTTTATAAAGTGGTACTAATACTTCACTTGATTTTGATTCAATGCCTCTGTTTATACAACCTAGGATTGTATTGGCTTTTTTGGCAGCTGCTGCTCACCGCTGGCTCATATTCAAACGGGACGAAAGGAGTTTGACGTATGCATCTCAATCTCCCTTCAGGAATGATGACCAAGACCACCAAATATCTCAGCAACCATTTATTGATTTAGGGGGGAAAAAAATTCAAATATCTTTCGCCAACAGGCCAGAAGGTGTTTTTTTTTTTAGTCCCTGCTCAGGTCTGAGTTGCCGTAGGATATTCCTGTTGTAAAGTACTCGGATTCTTTAGCTGTATCTCCAATGGTTTTATCGGGGACTCTGAAAGTAAGAGATTTTTTAAAAATGAGGTGAAGAAAGAAAAAATAATAATAATAATAGAAAAGTACAATAGAGGCTGCCTTCCCCCAGGAGCTGAGTAGAAAAAAAACACCTGTTATTTGGCAATCAGCTACAGCCACTGTGCAATTCCATTTTTGCCCTAATGTGGAATTCAGTTATTTAAAAAAAACACTATTATGTTGACTTGTGCAAGTTGTGGGCACTTATTTTCTCGAAATAAGAACAAAAATCTGTTTTCAGTGGTACTTGGCTACGTTTGCTTGGATTCCCCCAAACCACACACTTTGCTTGTGGCTGTTCTTTTTTAAAAAAAACACAATTTGCACAAGCAATCCAATGAGCTGGGATTGTCAACAGTAACAGAGTTGGAAGGGGACCTTGGAGGTCATCTAGTCCAACCCCCTGCTCATGTACTAGGGGATTCGAACCGCCAAACTGCCGACCTTTCTGATCGACACGCTCAAGGTCTTAGCCACTGAGCCACCTAGTCAAGATGATAGTCCCTTAATGGGGAAAAACAACCACCTGGATTAAATTTAGCATGTTGGATGGATCATCATCACCAACACCCTCTTTTAATGACCCCATAATCCCTCGCGGGGTGGAGTCTGGACAACTGAATGGAGCTGGATATTTACTGGCCGGATGCCCTTCCTGTCGCCAATGCAGAATTATATTCAGGAGATATATTCTCAACATGCCCAGAGACAGAAATATTTGCCTCTACCTAGGATCGAACTCCTGATTGTGAGGCGAGCGCTCCACCTCCAGGCCACCGGACCACTTTAGCATGTTGGCTGCCAAAAAAAAAAACCAGGATTCAAATGCGTTTGGTTAATTATTATTCTACAAGCTTTTTCTAAAAAAATAAAAATGTAATGTTACTATAACTCTTGTCTGCAGTTTTATGCGTTGGGTTCTTTCTTATTAGAGTTGGAGCATATGGTGGAACTCCAGGTAGTCCTTGACCTGCAATGGTTCATTTAGTGACCGTTCAGAGTTACAACGGCGCAGCAAAAAAAGGGACTCATGGCCCTTTTCACACTTATGACCGTCCTAGCATCCCCATGGTCAGGTGATCAAAAGTTCAAGAGCTTGGCAACTGGCAGGTACTTAAGATGGTTGCAGTCTTCCGGGGGGGTAGGGGGTGTGGTGTCATGCGATCCCGTTTTGCAACTTTTCAAAGCAATTCTGATCGGTTACACCAGAAATCGGCAACCTTAAACACTCAAAAGAGCCAGAAAGGTCTTAAAGAGTAAGAAGCGATGGATAAGAAGGAAAATGTTAGTAGAAGAAAGGTATAATTATAGGGTAAATGCTAGTATAGATATATAAAGAGTTAGATCAGCAGATGGAAATGCGAAAGTAGATAATTTGATAATATTACTAATTTTCAATGTAATTTAAACAACGTTGGGAATTTAAAAATATTAACGATTGGGAAAGGGGAATTAGTGAGATTTTTTGGGGGAGGAGAAGAAATAAGGTAAACATACGGAAAAATTGTAAAAAAAAAAAAAGCTGAAATATAGGACATAAAGTGATGTTAACTCTGTATAAAAATTAAATGAGAAAAGATAAATAGGTAAAGAGAATAATGTGATTGAAGTTGGCATGGCAAAACTATGGTTAAAAATGATTAATTTGTAAAGATCAGTAATGATACGTAAGCTTAAATGAATTAATGGGGGGGGGGAAGAAAAGATTATATAAAAGAGATGAATATTAATGGAAGTGGGGAAATTAGAAGATACAGAAATTATGATTATAAGTGAGATGTGTAAAATGTGACCCAGTCAACACTCTGTCCATAAAAGTATGTATGATGGGGAAAAAGAAAATAGCAATAAAACTTTATTTTTTTAAAAAAGATCCTGATCAAAAGACCCCTCCCCTTCCGTTCTAGAGCCAACTGGAAGTCCGGTTCCTGCACCATAGAGTCTACTCCTAGCATGGCGCCCTTTTTCCTCTACCTCAGGGGTGTCCAAAGTTGGCAACTTTAAGACTTGTGGACTTCAACTCCCAGAATTCCCCAGCCAGCTCTGCTGGCTGGGGAATTCTGGGAGTTGAAGTCCACAAGTCTTAAAGTTGCCAACTTTGGACACCCCTGCTCTACCTGTCCTAACCGAAAGCTCTATCAATTGTGGAGACAACCGGTGACAGGGAGCCGCAGCAGAGGGATGAAAGAGTCCACATGGGGCTCCAGAGCTGCAGGCTGCTGACCTCTGCGTTACACAGCTGGACTTCAGCTTCTAATACGGAGTTTCTCAACCATAGTAACTTTTAAGATGTGCGGACTTCAGCTCCCAGAATTCCCCAGCCAGCAACCTCCGCACATCTTAAACGTTGCTCCGGTTGAAAAATCCTGTACAGGTAGTTCTCAATTTACAACAATTCATTTAGCGACCATTTGAAGTTACAGCAGCCCTGGATAAAAGTGACTTATGACCGTTTTTTTAATACTTACGACTCTTGTAGCATCCTTGCGGCCCCATGATCAAAAGTCAGCTGGCTCATATTTAGGATCGTTGCTGTGTCCCAATGTCGTGGGATCCCCTTTTGCGACCTTCTGACAAGCAAGCTCTATGGGAAAGCCAGATTCGCTTAAACCACCATGTTACTAATGTAACAACGGCAGAGATTCACTTAACAGCGCTGGCCAGAAAGGTTGTAAAATGAGGCTAAAAAAAATCACCTAGCAACCATCTTGATTCGCAGTGGATGTTTTGAGCTCAGTTGTAGTCAGAAGTCCTGAGCCTTAACCATTTGTAGATGTCTGGACTTCAACTCCCAGCCAACCACTCAACTCACTTAACTTGGGAATGTTGTTAACCTGTTTCTTGATTTTTAGTGAATGATCTGAACAGGCTCAGTTGGTGCTACATGCTTACTAAAAAAGCCAACCATAAGCTAATCTTAAAGGTAAAGATTCCCCTCGCACATATGTGCTAGTCGTTCCCGACTCTAGGGGGCAGTGCTCATCTCCGTTTCAAAGCCGAAGAGCCAGCGCTGTCCGAAGACGTCTCCATGGTCATGTGGCCGGCATGACTCAATGCCGAAGGCGCACGGAACGCTGTTCCCTTCCCACCAAAGGTGGTTCCTATTTTTCTACTTGCATTTTTACATGCTTTCGAGCTGCTAGGTTGGCAGAAGCTGAGACAAGGAGCAGGAGCTCCCTCCTACGCGGTGCTCGGGATTCGAACCGCCAAACTGCTGACCTTTCTGATCAACAAGCTCAGCGTCTTAGCCCCTGAGCCACCACGTCCCTCGAGCTAATCTTAGGGACCGTCTTTTTCTAGTTGCTTCTACTTGTTTGGTTCAGTCAAATATGCTGGATATGGTGTGTCAATCAAAGTATGTCAGCTGGTAGCAACCAGGCCTTTTCTGTAGTGGCCCGTTGCCTTCTGGAATAATCTTTCTTCAGATATGATGACTGCCAAACCTGTGGGCCTTTAGATTATGAAGACATGTGTCCCTGATGTTCCAAGTATGTTAAGGCCCTCATTAACATCCATAGTAACAGAGCTGTGGTGGTGCAATGGTGAGAATGTGGTATTACAGGCTAATTCTGCCCACTGCCAGCAGTTCGATTCTGACCGGCTCAATGTTGACTCAGCCTTCCATCCTTCCGTGGTCGGTAAAATGAGGACCCAGATTGTTAGGGGGGAATATGCTGACCCTGTAAACCACTTAGAGAGAGCTGGAAAGCACCGTGAAGCGGTATATAAGTTGGTTATTGCTTTGGAAGAAAGGAAGGAAGGAAGGAAGGAAGGAAGGAAGGAAGGAAGGAAGGAAGGAAGGAAGACAGACAGGAAGGCATAGTGGTGCAGTTGTTACAATGCAGGGAGGAAATATGCTGACTATAGACCACTTAGAGCTGGAAAGCACTGTGAAGTGGTATATGTCGGTTATTGCTTGAGAAGGAAGGAAGGAAGGAAGGAAGGAAGGAAGGAAGGAAGGAAGGAAGGAAGGAAGGAAGGAAGGAAGGAAGGAAAAAAGGAAGGAAGGCAAGCAGGAAGGCAGGCATAGTGGTGCAGTTGTTACAATGCAGAGTTGCAAGTTATCTCTGCCCACTGCCAGCAGTTCGATTCTGACCGGCTCAAGGTTGACTCAGCCTTCTGTCCTTCCGAGGCGGGTAAAATGAGGACCCAGATTGTTTGGAGGGGAATAGGCTGACTCAGTAAACCGCGTAGAGAGGGCTGGAAAGCATTGTGAAGCGGTATATCGGTAAGTGCCATGGCTATTTTCTTGGTGCCATAGGTTTATTTTGTAATGTTTCCGTTGCTTTTACGTTTTATGCTGTACACGGATGAAATCCCTTGTTGACATGGGCAGCTATAAAAGTCAAATCAAGTCATATCAAATCAAATCCAAAAATAAATGCTTAGCGGGTTGCACGAATGTTGCCAGAAGATTTTGCAGCTAAGGATGTTGTGTGAACGTATTTATTTATTCATATCCCGCCTTTATTATTTTTACAAACAACTGGTTTATTGATGATTAGACAGAATCTATTATATGTGTGTGTCTGTGTGTCCCAGCCTAACTCTGAAACGCCTCGAGCATTTTCAACCAAACTTGATACACAGATGACTTACTCTCTGGAAAAAAAAATACTTGTGAGGGTAAGACATCTCTAACGTGCCTCGGGATATGTGTTCTGTTAAGATACAGCCTGTTGTGCCTTAAAATGGCTTCCACTGTACCTCCGTAAAATGGCTTCTGCTATACAGCGCAGTGGAGTTGCCATGGTAACGGCTTCGCAGTACTCCACCAGGGGGCTCCCTCTGGTAAGGGGGAAGCTCCAACATTAGAAATTACGTTTGGCCCGGATATTTTCCCCCTATAAATAAATACCCGGGCAACTCCAGGTTATCAGCTAGTAGATTATAGAAAGAAGAGAGTTAGGTGGTAGTAACCCTAGTGTAAGAGCTAAATTTATACCTTTATTTATAATTGGTGTAAAGAAAATCAGAAACTTTTAATTATTTTTTTATTCTTTTCTATCGTTCTTTTATTATTTTTCCTTTCTTGTGTTTTTAGTTGCCTTTTTGATTCCTCTTTTTTCCTCTCACTTCAGGTTTTGTATTTAGATAAAATATATAATGTTGGATAGCCATTTGCCTGAAACGGTATAGGGTTTCCTGCCTAGGCAGGGGGTTGGACTAGAAGGCCTCCAAGGTCCCTTCCAACTCTACTATTGTATTGTATTATTGTATAATAATATATCTAGACTATTTTATAGTTTTTATATATCTGTTTAAAAAAATCCTTAATAGAAATTTTAACCACAAAATGTGTGAACCCGGCTCATACATTTCAAAACTAGCTGAAGGAAAGGTTTCTACGGTCGAACATTTCTTTGAATTTCAAGGTGTATATTATAAGAATCCAACACAGAGAAGGATATTTTTATGTTTATGTTTCTGAATATGAGACTGGTTTCCTTCCATGCGTGTCCAAAATCAACCACCTGTTCATTCAGCAATCTTTTTCGTTTTATGCAGCCTGAAAATTGATCAGGTCAATCAGTGTTTCCAACCTTGGCAACTTGGAAGATGGGTGGACTTCAACTCCCAGAATTCCCCAGGCAGACTGGGAGTTCATTCATTCACTCACTCACTCACTCACTCATTCATTCATTCATTCAATTTTTATAGCTTTCCAACTGAACCAAGTGTCTCACAATTCTAAAGTTGAAGTCCATCCATCTTCCAAGTTACCAAAGTTGAGGGGGGAAAAAACTGCCCGGGAAGTGAGTAATGTTGTAGTAGCTCCTTCTAATCCACCATGACTGACTGTCTGAAAAGGGAATTCAAGTAGGAAATCTTGAACACATAGAATTTTTGTTTTCAGCTTTGCAAATACTGAATTAAAAGTTTGGTCTAGGGGTTAAGACAGCAGGCTAGAAACCAAGAGGTGGTGAGTTCTAGTCCCGCCTTAGGCATGAAAGCCAGCTGGGTGACTCTGGGTCAATCACCAGGAGACTATGAATTCTAGTTGTTTTGAGCATGAAAGACAGCTGAGTTACTCTGGGTCAATCACCAGGAGATGGTGAATTCTAGTTCTACCTTGGGTATGAAAGCCACTGGATGACTTTGGGCCAACCACCAGGAGACTGTGAATTCTAGTTCTGCCTTGGGCATGAAAGCCAGCTGGGTGACTTTGGGCCAATCCCTTCCCTTTCTCTCTCTCTCATCCAAACCCACCTCACAGGGCTGTTGTGCGGAGAAATCGGGCGGGAGGAGGAAGGAGCATTGTGTATGTTTTCCACCTTGGGTTACTTACAAAGTAATAAAGGCAGGATAAAAAAAATCTAATCAATAAATACAGCTTCCCATTTCACCGCTAGAGACCCTTCTGGATCCGTCTCCCGGTGTTATGGCCCCAGATGGTTAATGGAGTGCCCATCTTGCCCCCCCCCGGCCCCGTTTCTTTAACACAAATACTGCAGATGTGAGCAAAGCAGGCGATTGTGGCATTTATTTCAATCTCTTTCTTTGCACAGAGTCAAAGAGTATGGAATATCTAAAAAAGCCGTGGGAAGGTTTTTTTTTAGCACCATCTCGCGAAAGTGGGGAGGGGGTGTGTGGAACATTCAATACAGTACGAGAACAGAATACAGCGATGATGTAACCAGGGAAGCAACGAAAGGCGGAACAAAGGACATGAAAAGCCAGATTTTTATAGAAGGAATGCAAAGGAATTACAAGACAAGAATCTTCTTTTTACAGAAAGAAGGAAAAAGGAAAAACCAGTTGATTGACAGCAACCGTTTCCCACTGGTGCCCAAACAGTCAAGCCAAAACTAGAATGGGGGAAGAATGCATTTCAACATTTTTTGCAATCAGGAGGGGAAATAAAACTCGTCCTTTTTTTTATATTGCAGTTCTCAATAGGTTGCGTTGTTGAAACTGTGTAGTGACCGAGAAAAAATTGCGGACGTTCGTGAAATTAATGTACACAACATGTGTTGAGGTACATGATATAATATATATTTGGAGCAACAGGTAGCAAGCGCAATTGTGAGGAACATTTTCTCTTTTTTGTAATTTTTTTTTCCTTCCAAAAATGAACTTTTGCAAGATTTGCAAAAAAAAAAAAAAAAGCAGCAGCTAACTTGAATAAATTTGCATTGCAACTATGAATGGACTTTTGGGACTGGCACATCTCCAGGGCACCAATTTGGAAAGGATGCTTTAAAGCGGTAGTTTTCAGATTTGGCCACTTTAAGATATGCGGACTTCAACTCCCAGAATTCCCCAGCCAGCATGGGTGGACTTCAATTCACAGCATCTCCCAGCCAGTCAGGCAGGCTGGAGGATTCTGGGAGTTGAAGTCCACATGTCTTTAAATAACCAAGTTTGAGAAACACCGCTCTAAAGAGAATAATATTGGCGGCATAGAACATAAAATCCAGACATTTTATGCCCGGAATTAAAAGAGACACTTGGGTGTTAACCAGCAAAGTGAAAACGCTCGTAGATGACTGTTGCTTCTTCTGTATCCACAAAAAGGGAAGCGGCCTTTTTATTTTATTATTGTGCAGATTTTTCAGGAATCAAGAAATGTTTATATTTCATTTAACTCATTTTGACAGAATATTTTTAGGATTGAATGGCGCGGTGCTTGATGCTCGCTGAACTTGGGTTGTTTTCTTGCAGACGTTTCTTTACCGAGCTAGGTAACATCATCAGTGCTAGAAGGGAGTGGGGTTTTGTTGTGGTCTGCTGGCAGCCTGCGGAGCTGACAGCAGATTTGGACACTGAGGAGGTTGGGGAGGAAGATGGGCCAGTCCTGGAGTCTGGGGAAGGCTCGGATGAGGCCTCTGTGTCGGAAGCAGAGAGGGGGCCAGGGCCATATGCCAGTTATCAGCTGCCTTCGGAGTCAAACATCAGTGAGGCAGAAGAACAGCTGGAGCCTGTTCCCAGTGTGCGCATGTGCAGAGCTGCCAGAAGGCAAGAACAGTTAAGACAAAAGGGGCAACTCAGAAGTAAGGCTTAGAGATGATTGGCCCCTCCCATAAGACATAAAAGAGGAGCAAACGGACGTGAGCCTTTGCAGGAAGCAACATTTGTTCGTTCTGGTCGGTTTTAATTCTGAAGCTCCATTTGACTCTGTGCTCCATTTGGCCTTGCAAAACTAATTGGCAGTTAGGTCTTTGGCAGCGTTTCAAGGGAGAGAAAGGTGGGTGTTTATCAGCCTTATCCCAAAAGACTTTGGCAGACTTCTGTTGGACTCTTCACAAACGTTTGTGACTCATTATGGACTATGAATGAACATAATTCACAGCCATTTGAATAAAAAGGGGGTTTTGGGGACTAAGCGTGTGATTTTTTTACTGTCTCAGGAAGCCTAGGTCAGAACAGGTTTATAAATGGAGAGCAAACCCCCATTCCCTTCTAGCACTGATGATGTTACCTAGCTGGGTAACGAAACGTCTGCAAGAAAACAAACAAGCTCAGAGAACACCAAGAACAAATAACATTTAACAAATAACTCCAAGTGGAGAGGCATTCATTTATTGATTTATTTCCCCCTTCCACAGTCTTGCCTTGATGGACAGCTGCTTCCCCTCCTGAAACCTGTAAATGTCTTTGCGGAGAGGAATTTCCTCAGCTGCTCCAGCTACAAGGAAAATTCCTCCGGATTGTGTTGCAGTTATGGAAGGCACTCACAAATCTTGCGGAGTGTTTTAAGGGGTGCGATCTGAGAATGCTCACATATTTAACCCCCCCCCAAATCCCCATGTCTGCCTCCTAACCCAAAAACCTTACCAACTACCATTTGGTAAAGATCTTTATTTCCGTACAAATGACCCAGTACGTGGGAATCCCGTGCCAATTTCCGACGGTTTCTGCTGCAGCCATTTTTCCTTTTTTTTGCCAAATTCCTTTGCATCCCTGACTTTTCCGAAGAAAATATTTGGGTTTGAAAGTTACATTCTGGACCAACTTTTTCCAAGGTGTCAATCAAGCACTTTTCCCATCCTGATTTTCCCAACCTCATTCCTGGCCAAATGGCAAATAAGTGTGATGGAGCAAACAAACAAATATTTTTTCCTTTTTTTGTTCCAGGATTTGAAAAGATTATTTCCACATCAATTCAGGCAGTCCTCGAGTTACACTCCATTTAGTGACCGCTTAAAGCTACAACGGCACTGAAAAACACGAGTTATGACTGTGGTTCACACTTAACAACCGGTCACGTGATCGAAATTCAGGCAGCTGACTCGTACTTATGACGGTCGCAGGGGGTCACGCGATCCCCTTTCGCGACTGTCTGACAAGCAAAGTCCACTGGGAAGCCGGATTCACTTAACAACGCGTTCTTGACTTAAGAACGGCGGTGATCCACTTCACAACGGTGGTGAGAAAGCTGGTGAAAATGGGGCAAAGCTTACTTAACAACCATCTCGCTTAACCACGGAAATTTTGGGCCCTGTCGTGGTCGTACGACGAGGACTACCTGTAGATATTATTTCAACCTCCATGTCCCCAATGCGAAATTGCTGGATTATATACAGGGGCACAAAATAATTATTTGCCTTTTATATGCAACAACCGTCATCATACCGGCAAAATTATTATTATTATTATTATTTTTAAGGTCCAACTGGTTTTTGGAGAGATTTTTCTTTCTTTTTAAAGTTTCAAAAAAAACCTCACCCTCCCACGCCCCCCCCCCTTTTTTTTTTCGGACATACACACAATTCTTGGCTAATTCACTTCACACTCTACATTTCTAGCACAACTAGGCGTAGAAATAACATTGTTAAGAGAAATCGTGACACGTACTTTATAAGTGGAAAGCATTCCAGCACAAGCTGTAGCAGAGACATCACGCACAAAAGACGCTACGATTATTATTATTTTTTTGGCGTATCCGTTGCAGGAATCAAGCCAACCATGTGGGTTAAAACCCATGTATCGTACAACTCAGCCCCCTCCCCGCTACCTTGCCAGCCCCCACCCCATCCCAGGTGCTCCCACTCCCCATTTAAATAACGTCTCCTCGCCTGGCATTCTAGCAAATGTTATTTTTTGCTTATTTCCCCAACGTTCCTATCCAATATTTCTACTTACTTTTCACACATGGGTGCTTTTTTTTTAAACAAATCATCTCATGCTCTAGAAATAATCCTTATAATTACTCGAGGGTCTTTCCTTAAATATCCCCTGGAAATAATATCTCTGGAGCATTAGCCTTTCCTTCCTTCCCAATCTTCTTTTTCCTCGGGTGGGTCTGATTGCCAAATCTAATTGGCGATTTGGGGCCAAGAAACAAGGAAACGGCTGTTTTATTCTGCCAAAGAACCGTTTCAAACTTTACCCCCCAGAAAAGAACCAGAAAAATGTGTCAGCTTTTGCTTTGCAAAGGAGGAAACGGGGAAAATACTTTTTTCTGTACTATTTGCATTTATCTTTTTTTAAAAAAATTGAAACGGGCAAGGGAAATGAACTGCCTAATATTTTTAAAAGTCCAATTTTTCTCCGTTTTTTAGTAAGTCAGGGTGGCAGGCTTCACAACTTTTCCCCTCTCCAAAAGAGATTCGATAAATCTGTGCATGTTAAATGACGATGTGCACATAACTGATAATAGATTATCACGCATGGATGCAAATAATAAGGGGGGGGGGGTGAAAGTCAGGACTTTTTAAACAGTCTCTGCCCTGCCAGGATGGGTGACTTTTAAAATCCCTGCAATACGGCACTTGCAATATTTAGCTTTAGAGCAGATAGGTCTGAGATGCACCTCCTGCGGTGGCCTAGAGGTGGAGCTCTCGCCTCACCATCAGGAGGTTGTGAGTTCAATCCTAGGTAAAGGCAGGTGTAAGGCCTCCTGCTTGGGCAGGGGGTTGGACTAGATGACCTGTAAGGTCCCCTTGCAACTCTGTTAATCTGTTAAAGCACCTTCTGCTCAGGTCAAGAATTTTTCTATAAGCAGCCTGTGGCTCCCTGCCCCATCTGGGCTTCTGAAAGCCGCCCGTGAGCGCCACCACAAAATGGGTGCCGGGGAAAGTTACCGACTGGCAAAATGGCTGCCCGATGGATAGTATCACTCAATCTAGGCTAGTTTGCAAGAACGGAGAGTTATGAGGCCTAATGTCAGCTTTCTATTTGATTTGTTCTCAATAAAAGACTCTGGACTGGATTACACAATGCCAAGAGCAGAAAAAATGGATGGAAAATGAATATTTCCTCAGATATGATGTCCTTTTTGGGGGGGGGAGCTGGTTGAATTGGGGAAATGGATCAATCAGAACAACTAAAAGGATCCTTTTGATGGATCTATTCATCTCGAAGGCATACGCATGAGACAAAAAAAAAGGAATAACAGAATAGCAGACTTGGCAGGGACCTTGGAGGTCTTCTGGTCCATCCCCCTCCTCAAGCAGGAGACCCTCTAGCATTTCAGACAAATGGTTGTCCAATATTTTCTTTAAAAACTTCCTGAGCTGGAGCTCCCACAATTTTTGGAGGCAAGTCACTCCATGGGTGAATTAACAGAATAGTGAAGTTGGAAGGGACCTTGGAGGTCATCTAGTCCAACCCCCTCCTCAAGCAGGAGACCCTCTAGCATTTCAGACAAAGGGCTGTCCAATCTCTTCTTAAAAGCTTTTGTGACGCGGGTCTCGGCACATCTGGAAAGTACCCGATGCTTCCATCTGTTCTCGCAAAATTGACCCAGCGTTTAATTTGAAAAGGGTTGAGGTTACACGGGGTTGGGAGAGTGTGAGGGGCATTTAGTGGAAACTAATCAAGGAGAGAAGCAACTTAGAACTGAGGAGAAATTTCCTGACAGCTAGGACAATTAATCAGTGGAACTCCTTGCCTCCAGAAGTTGTGAATGCCCCAACACTGGAAGTCTTTAAGAAGATGTTGGATAGCCATTTGTCTGGAACGGTATAGGGTTTCCTGCCTAGGCAGGGGGATGGACTAGAAGACCTCCAAGGTCCCTTCCAACTCTGCTATTGTATTGTATTGTATTTGCACAAGCAAGATCAGGACTGAAAATGTTTGTTCAATCCCTAGCAAGAATTGAGTATCTGGTTTGTTTAAACTGGGGGGTGGTGGAAATGGTGAGCTGGCTAGGGGCCAGTCATTCTTATACTTTTATTGATTGATTGACTTTGATATTATTTATTAATTTTGCAGTTTTGTGAAGGGAGGTCGCCCTCGACTTCATTTAGCAACCGTTCAGAGTAACAACGGCACCGAGAAAGGTCGCCGGGGACTTTATTTTTCATACTTACAGCTGCTGCAGCCTCCCTACCGTTGTGTGATCAAAATATCGGGACGCTTGTCAACAGATTCATATTTAAGACGGCCGCAGTGTCCCGGGGTGTTCCGTGATCCCCTTTTGCAACCGTCGGACAAGCCAGGCCAACGGGGAAGCCCGATTCACTTAACAACCGTGGGCCTCTCTGAACAACGGCAGGGGTTGACTTAAGAACGGTGGCACGAAAGTCGTAAAAAGGGGGCAAGGCTCACTTAGCAAACTCACTTCAGCCACAGAAATGGTAGCCGTATCTCAAGGACTGTCTGCATTTCCCATTTTGTGTGGTAGGTTATTATATTGGGTATGCTACTGTCAAGCAAAGAGTCTGCACCATACCATTTCAAATAATAATAATTATTATTAAACATGAAACTCAGCCAACTGGACATTCAAAAATGTGTCACAAGTAACATGGACTGGTGCTAATGGTTGATACGGTTTGCTGCCAGCGTCCTAGGGATCAACCAAGGACCTTCTTAAAATACAAGATGCTCCGAGTAGCCCAGTTTTTTGCAGTTCCGCTGGTGTTATTGCAGGAAGCTGCAATTTCTTGATGTATCTTGTAAAATTCTTGGACATGGTACCAAGTGCACCGATGACAATGGGTATCCCTGTGACATGTTTCATCCATAATAATAATAATTATACTAAGTATTTTAAGAAGATACTTGGTTAATTCTTAGGATGCTGGCAGCAACCCGTATCAACCATTAACACCAGTTAATAATATTTGTGATACCTTTTTGAATGTTCAGTTGACCGAATTTCATGTTTAATGAATAAAAGAGATGATGATGATGATGATGATGATGATGATGATGATGATAATAATAATAATAATAATAATAATAATAATAATAATAATAATAATAATAATAATAATAATAATAATAATAGTTTCGATGGCCAGGTCTCTGAATAGTCATCATCATCATCATCATCATCATCATCATCGACCTGGCCATCGAAACTATGCAATTATGGATGAAGCATGTAAGAGTGGTACCCATTGTCATCGGGGCACTTGGCACCAGGTCCAAGAATTTTATAAAATACATCAAGAAATTGCAGCTTCCTGCAATAACACCAGCGGAACTGCAAAAAAACCGTGTTGCTTGGAACATCGTATATTTTAAGAAGGTACTTTGGTTGATACCTAGGATGCTGGCAGCAACCCGTATCAACCATTAGCACCAGTCAATGGTATTTGTGATGCGTTTTTGAATGTTCAGTTGGCCAAGTTTCATATTTAATGAATTAAGTATATAATAATAATAATAATTGCTAAGGATTGTCATTCAGGGACCTGTAGGGTCAAGTTTCCCCAACCTTGGGGGCTCTGATTTGCTTTTAAGAGAATTGGAAATGCCCCAATTTTGCTTGCATTTGAAAGACACCTGCCTCTTCCCCCCAACCCTTCCTGCCTATAACCCAACGAGCTTCCCAGTTTTAGAAGCAAAGATGCCACCCACGTTTCATAATTTTAAGGTGAAGACACCTCCAGCTCTGCTCCCGTCCTTCTGCTAAAATCCTCCTGCGCATTTAGAGAAGTGCGCTAACCCTTATCGCATGCTAAAGGAGACTTTTAATCTCTTTAAAAACCCAACACGGAATGAGCTTCTAATACAGTCAGAGCATAAGCTGATTAGAAGTCTCTAATTAATTTTGTGGCAAGGGAGGAAGGAAGGAAGGAAGGAAGGAAGGAGGGAAGGAAGGGAGAAAGGAAGGGAAGGAAGAGAGGGAAGAAGGGAAGAGAGCATGGAGAAGAAAGGGAGGGGACGTGAAGAGAAGGGGGAAGGAAGGAAGGAGAGGAGAGGAGAAGAAAGGGAAGGAAGAATGAAGGAAGGAGAGAGGAAAGGAAGGAGGGGAAGGAAGAAGGGAAGAGAGTGTGCAGAAGAGAGGAAGGGGAGGGAAAAGGAAGGAAGGAGAGGAAAAGAAAGGAAGTCAGGGAAGGAAGAGTGTGGAGAGAGAAGGAAAGTAGAAGAGTGAGAGGAGAGGGAAGGAAGGGAATGAAGAGTGTGGGGAGAGAAGGAAGGAAGAAGAGTGAGAGGAGGGGAAAGGAAGGGAAGGAAGAGTGTGGAGAAGGAAGAAAGGAAGGAGGGAGGGAGGGCAAGGGAAGGAAGGAAGGAAGGAAGGAGAAATAAACAGAGACACAGGGGGAAAAAAAGCAAGTAACTGCAGTCAATTACTCTTTAGCTTCGGCCAACTTATTGTTAATTTCTTTACTTTTCTCCTTCTCCTCGGCCGTGGTTGTTCTGGTGGGAGTCTCTGTGCTCTTCTTCTTCGATGCCCTGCTGGATGCCACCTGCTTATCTTTGGGCTTTTTCACAGATTTATGGCTTGGGGTGGTCTTTTTTGGCTTAGAAGGCTGCGGGCTTGGCTTCTCCACCTAGTTGGAACCAACGAAACCATCAGGGCGAAGGACGGACAAGACAGACACAGGGGAAGGGAGGGAAAAAAGGAATTGAGAGAGAGAGAATTGCATGTTAAGAGCCAACCAAATTGCCCGGAGAAGACGGGAAACGCCAGGGCATTATCCAGATACCCCCATGATGCCTACACCCCCAGGCTCAACAAGATGCTGGAATGCTTCGGTGCCCAAAAACGGTTTTTTTTTTTTTGAGAACACAAAAACATCACCTTGCCTGCAACTCTTTAAAGCAGCTGCATCTTTTCCCCAGGTTCAGCCCCGTCTGACTCCTTTGGCTGCGCTAGAAGGAGATGCAGCTACTTTAAAGAGCTTCAGAGAACAGTTAACTTTGTCCCCCTGGGCTTGGAAGTGCCTTTCTCAATTTACCATATTTTTCGAGCTGTAAGATGCAACGGAGTATAAGACGCACCAAGATTTTGCAGAGGTAAATTTTTTTAAAAAAAGTTTTTGCCCTCCCCGGCCCCTAGGAGCACCCTGCAAGCCTCCCAAACTCTCTGAAGGCCGTTTTTAACTGAGAAAGCAGCATGCAGAGAGTTTGAGAGGCCTGCAAAGTGCTCCTGAGAGCCGGGGAGGGCAAAATCGAGCAAAAACGGCCAGTTTTCCATTGAAACAGGCCCGCTTTTTGCAAAAAAAAACAGGGCGTGCAGAGGCTTTGGGAGGCTTGTAGAGTGCTCCTAGGGCCTGGGGAGGGCAAAATTGAACAAAAACGGCCCATTTTTTGTGAAAACAGGCCCGTTTTTCGCAAAAAAACAGGGTGTGCAGAGGCTTTGGGAGGCTTGTAGAGTGCTCCTGGGGGCTGGGGAGGGCAAAAACGAGCAAAAAATTGCCCCTTTTACTCGTTTTTGCCTCCCCAGCCCCCAGGAGCACTCTACAAGCCTCCCAAAGCCTTTTTCGCGTTTTTGCGAAAAACGGGACGCGCAGGGCAGGCTTTCGGGAAGCCAAAAATGCTGTATTCAGTGTATAAGACGCACCCAGATTTTCACCCTCTTTTTGGGGGGGAAAAGGTGCATCTTATACTCTAAAACAGGGGTGTCCAAACTTGGGAACTTTAAGACTTGTGGACTTCAACTCCCAGAATTCCCCAGCCAGGAATTCTGGGAGTTGAAGTCAACAAGTCTTAAAGTTCCCAAGTTTGGACACCCCTGCTCTAAAACATACTGTAGATCCAGAATAATTATGAAATACTAGTGTAGCTCGGGTTTTAGATTTCGATTCGGCTTAACTTCTGAACGCTCCATTACACCATCAGAATAATAGTATTGGAAGGGCCTTTGGAGGTCTTCTAGTCCAACCTTCTGCTTAAGCAGGAGACCCCCTAGGCCAGGGGTGTCAAACTGGATTTCTTTGAGGGCTGGGTCCAGGGGTGAAATCCAGCAGGTTCTGACAGGTTCTGGAGAACCGATAATGGAAATTTTGAGTAGTTTGGAGAATCAGTAGCGGAAATTTTGAATAGTTCGGAGAACTGGTAGCAGAATTTTTTTTTGGAATTTTTTTTTGTTTTAATTAAACAAAAACACACAAAAAAAGAATCATTCTTCATTACATCTTGTAGAAAGCATGTCGATTGGTTACAAATAAATTTCGTGCTTTACTACCACAATCATTCTTTATACATCCTTCATATTTTTGATTTACATTTTAAATCGAAAATCTTTATGTATTTTGCCATCAATGTACCATCATTCTCATTTAGCTATAATTATTTAAACGTGCTTTTATCTGGAATCATTTGTATTTAAAGACACAACCACCTAGTGGCATTCATTAGCTATTCCTATAAACCTCCAATAATTACCCTTTTATAGCATATTCCCTTTTTGGGGTGGCGGTGGTTATGCGGGAATGTTTAGAGCCGAGGGAGTTCACTGTTCCTCAGATACCCGGGTGTGAGTCCCTTGGTGTGAGTTGGGGCCCAGGGAGGCAGTGGGGCTTGCTGATTGTATACTTGGCTCCTCGCTATGCATCAGCAGCCCTGCCCGAGCTCCTCGAGCTAATCTCAGCGACGGCAGTTGAGACTCCCAGACTTCTGGTCATGGGGGACTTCAACTTGCCGTCAACGGGAGCGGCTTCCGAGGTGGCTCGGGAGTTCATGGCTTCCATGACGGCCATGGACCTGACCCAATTAGTGCAGGGCCCCACTCACGAAGGGGGCCACACACTGGACCTCATTTTTGTATCTGAACAGTGGACGAGTGATCTGGGAATAGGGGATTTAGTTATCACGCCCCTGTCATGGTCAGACCACTCATCCCTCCGGCTGGACTTCCCTGGCGCTATCCCCCACCGCGAGGAGGCGGAACCAGACTCTATAAACTGGTACCGCCCCAGGCACCTGATGGAATCTGATAGATTCCTGACGGAGCTTGGGCCAATTCCTGTAGCCTTGTCCCGCTCCCGTTCCGAGGACCTAGTGACTGCCTGGAATAGGGCGACGACTGGGGCCTTGGACCGGGTTGCGCCGTTGCGACCTCTCCTGCGGCATCGACCCACCCGGGCTCCTTGGTTCACTGAGGAGCTCAGGGTGATGAAGCGCCACAGGAGACGTCTAGAGAGCAGGTGGAGATCCTCGCGCTCCGAATCTGACCGAACACAGGTAAGAGCCTATTTGCGGACTTACCTTGTGGCAATAAGAGCGGCCAAACGTAGACATTGTGCTGCTCTTATTGCGTCCGCGGATAACCGCCCTGCCGCCCTGTTTAGGGTGACTCGCTCCCTCTTATCGCAGGGGGCGCGGGAGACACCCTTACAGGGTAGAGCAGAGGAGTTTGGGGAATATCTTCAGGACAAAATCGATCAGATCCGGAGCGGGTGGACCTCCGTCAGTGGACCAGACGAGCCGCCAACAGCGAGTCTTGAGGGACCATTCTGGGAGGAGTTTGACTCTGTTGCCCCCGAGGATTTGGACAGGCTGCGTGGACGGCTGCGACCCACCACTTGTTTAACGGACCCGTGCCCCTCCTGGCTGGTACTGGCAGCCTGGGAGGTGACACGAGGCTGGCTCCTGGGCCTGGTGAGCGCCTCACTGAGTGAGGGATACTTACCAACCGCCTTGAAAGAGGCGGTGGTGAGACCCTTGCTCAAGAGGCCTGCGCTCGACCCAATGGAGCTAGCTAACTATCGTCCAGTCTCCAACCTCCCCTTTCTGGCGAAGGTTGTCGAGAATGTGGTGGCGCAGCAGCTCCCGCGACACCTAGACGAATCCGACTATCTAGACCCACGCCAGTCCGGCTTCCGACCCGGGCACAGCACTGAGACAGCCTTGGTCGCGTTGGTCGATGATCTCTGGAGGGCCAGAGATAGGGGTTGCTCCTCTATCCTGGTCCTATTAGACCTCTCGGCGGCTTTTGATACCATCGACCATGGTATCCTATTGCGCCGGTTGGAGGGGATGGGAGTCGGAGGCACCGTTTTGCGGTGGTTCGGCTCCTACCTCTCCGACCGGAAGCAATGTGTGTTGACAGGGGGGCAGAGATCGTCCCTGAGGCCACTCACTTGTGGGGTGCCACAGGGGTCGGTCCTCTCGCCTCTCCTGTTCAACGCATATGTGAAGCCGCTGGGTGAGATCATCCGTGGTTTTGGGGTTGAGTACCATCTTTACGCTGATGATACTCAGCTGTATATTTCAACCCCAAACCACCCCAACGAGGCTGTCGAAGTGATGTCCCGGTGTTTGGAAGCCGTCGGGGTCTGGATGGGGGACAACAGACTTAAACTCAACCCCTCCAAGACCGAGTGGCTGTGGTTACCGGCGCCTCGGTTCAGCCAGCTGACTCCATCGCTGGCCATAGGGGGCGAACAATTGTCCCCTGTGGAGCGGGCGCGCAATTTGGGCGTCCTCCTTGATGCCCGGCTGTCAATGGAGGACCATGTGGCAGCCGTGGCAAGGGGGGCGTTCCACCAGGTTCGCCTGGTGCGCCAATTGCGCCCCCTACTGGACCGGAGTGCCCTGCGCACGGTCACTCATGCGCTGGTGACGTCTCGCCTGGACTACTGCAATGCTCTCTACATGGGGCTTCCCTTGGGACGCGTCCGGAGACTGCAGCTAGTTCAGAACGCAGCCGCGCGGGTTATTATGGGAAGTACACGTTACTCCCACGTAACACCTCTCCTGCGCGAGCTGCACTGGCTACCTGTGGCCTTTCGGGTGCGTTTCAAGGTATTGATCACCATCTTTAAAGCGCTCCATGGCAGTGGACCTAGTTACCTGCAGGATCGCATCCTACCACACACGTCCCTGCGACCTATCCGCTCACACAGAGAGGGGCTCCTCCTGGTGCCGTCTGCTAGTCAATGCCAGCGGGCGACACCTAGGAGTAGATCCTTCTCTGTGATGGGCCCAACCCTCTGGAATGACCTCCCCCCTGACATTCGAACTACCACCGACCTCCGTTCCTTCCGGCAAAAGTTAAAGACTCACCTATTTCAATCAGCTGGCCTGGCACTTTCTTAGTTCTACCTCCCGGGGATTTATTCATTTTAATTGGGTTTGGGGTTTTAAAAAGTTTTTAATACACTATATACTATATTTAATATTTATTATTCTATGTACAGTCTTGCAACCTCCTCCACCTACGTATTTAATTATTTAACTGTTTTGTATGTATTTTATAACGTATTTTAGTGACTGTACACCGCCCCGAGTCCCTTTCGGGAGAGGGGGCGGTCTATAAATATGAATAATAATAATAATAATTCTCCCCCAACTCACTATTTAAGGCTTATATCTGATTGCTTTTACCAATGCCAACACACGTAAATATCATTAAATATTATCCATTAACATTTCCTTATTATTATTGTAGTTATCTAAAGAAAAAAAAATACCATTTATATCACATCTCCTCTCCTCCGACCCAAGAGAAATTACATCTTTATAATAAAATCTAAACAAAAGTTTGTTAGTAAGTTTATAAGTACCCAAGAGAAATTACATCTTTATAACAAAATCTAAGCAAAAATGTATTGGTGAAATTGATAAATCTTTTTCCCAGGTCCCGATTTACAGTTTATATCCAAATTGTTTTTACTAATTAAGATTATTATTTCATTATTATTATTATCATAATGAGTTATTAATTAACGAATAAACATTTTAAAGAAAACATTCTAAAAGTGTCTATAAAATCCTACTTATTAGTCACCAAAGGTTAACTACATTTTGGATTATCAACCTTCATTATCAACCTGTGTCTTTCCAGTAACAAAATAATCGTATCTCTTTAGCCAGTTGTTGCGTCAATTCTCTTATAAACTTCTTTATAAAGTTTTTAAAAACTTCTCTCTGCACTTTTTTGCTTGAAAGATCTCTCATATAGTCTCGTTGCCCTTGAACTGGTATTAAAATTAACATGTCTTTCATTATCAGATGTCTTTCTAAAGCTGTTTCTCTTCTTAATTCCATCATCAAATCCATATCTTGACAGCAGGGATAGAGTTCCAGATCATCAAGTATATAATAATAATCAGGTTCATTTTTCCATGTTCCCTTCTTTCCACTTTCACTCATAGGTGCTCCATTATTATGTTCATCTGTTATCTTTATCTTCTATGTCTTCACTCTCTTCTTTAATTTTTGAGGCTCCAGTCCCTTCATCTTTTATTGTGCCAGACAATAGTCTATCCAACTTCTTATCAAATCTCTCAAATCCTTCCAATATATTTAGAATTCCATCCAAAAAATCCTGGTAACTTAGGATTTTTTCATCTGTATATGAATACATATTTCCCAGAAGAGAAGAAAAAAAATTAAAATCCACTGCCACTCTCGCCTTCAATGTCTCTTTTATGTATAAAAATATTTTTGTTTTGAATTTGCTTAAACATAAGATTCTTTTAATTTTTTCAAACAAAGTGAGGGTTCTATCTTTTCTTTTCTTTCCCTTCCCTTGTTCAAAATATTCCACAAAGACACCTGCAAGGGAACAGTCCGTGTCCTTGAGTCATTATCAGTCTCTACAGATAAACTGCAAACCCCCTTGTTACAACGTCAACAGAATCAAAGAAAATAGAGCAAAGGATACATTGTTTAAAAAAAAAGACCAAGTTCTGGCTTCCGAATGGCAGATTCAACTTTCTCTTATTCGTATCAGACTTAAGGAAAGCAAAAATCTCTAAGTGTCTTTAATAAAAATTTAATAAACAGTAAGAGGAAGGATTATTAAAGTAAAGAAAAAGTTTTAGATCAACCAAAAAATAAAGTAGCAAAGAATAGGGGGGAAAAATCAATTCATTCACTTAAGAGGAGAAACGGGAAGCGTTCCAATCACTTCAATCCACAAAATGATGTTACATAGAAAAGGAAAAAAAAACTTTCTAAGGCAGTCCAATAAAGATAAATTTCGCCGTTTTATTCTTTTGCTTAAAGGACTAATTTATCTTTTTTTAAAAAAAATTCTTTGGGCAATCATTCTCAAAGAAAAAATCTCACCAGCTGGACTCACTTTCACTGCCTTCTTTCCGCAGCCGTCTCTGACTTTGTCAGCCTGGGGGCTGTCTGTTTACCGCTGGCTTGGAAAACTTCCCTTGGGTCGATCAGGGACTTTGCGGTGTCCCTGAGACCAGCAAGGATTTGTCTCCCTGTCACCATCTCTTCGGGACGGTTTAGGTCCATATGGACTGTGCAGCAGGTAAAAGAATCAACGGCGGTCTCAGACTGTCGAGACTGCACGTTGTGCCGTCGCGACGTCTGGCTCTCATCCTCCGGTAGCAGAAATTGTGAGTAGTTTGAAGAACCAGTAGCGGAAATTTTGAGTAGTTCGAAGAACCGGAAGCGGAAATTTTGAGTAGTTCAGAGAACCAGTAGCGGAAATCTTGAGTAGTTCGGAGAACCGGAAGTGGAAATTTTGAGTACTTCGAAGAACCGGAAGCGGAAATTTTGAGTAGTTCAGAGAACTGGAAGAGGAAATTTTGAGTAGTTCAGAGAACCGGAAGTGGAAATTTTGAGTAGTTTAGAGAACTGGAAGAGGAAATCTTGAGTAGTTCGAAGAACCGGAAGCGGAAATTTTGAGTAGTTCGGAGAACTGGAAGTGCAAATTTTGAGTAGTTCGGAGAACTGGCAAATACCACCTCTGACTGGCCCCTGAGTGGGAAGGTAGTGGAGATTTTGCAGTATCCTTCCCCTCAGTGATGGATTCCGTATTCCGTTCCAACCAGTACGGTTGGAATGGCGCCGGCGTCACCTACATGGATGCGTGCAGTGCGTGCATGTATCATACTTGCCCGAGATGCTTCCGCAAGCCTCCGTGATGCTCCGGCTGCTTGGCGGAGCGTCGCGCAGGCGCTCTATATGCATCATGCGTGTGCACGGACACGCCAAAGGCTTAAAGCTCGGGTGGGCGGGTGGGCCCTCTGAAGCATTGTACCGGAACGGCATCCAGTGCTCCGGGGAGGCTCCGGTACACCCATACCGGGGCGTACCGCCTGCAACCCACTACTGCTTCCCCTGCCACACCCCCCAAGCCATGCCCATAGAACCGGTAGTAAAAAAAATTGAATTTCACCACTAGCTGGATCAGCTTTGTAATTCTCCTCTGTGGGCCACTGGGGGGGGGGAGAGAAGGGGGGCAGACAGGAGGGGAGAGAAAACAACCCCTACTTCACTGTGGCGCAATGCTTGCTTTGCTTCTTTGGCATGCGTGCTGTGATGCCATGTGCCCAAAGGAGCAGCCCCGGCACATGGCTCTGAAAGCAAGCTATAGTCTCCTGCGGACGGTTGAGTGCCGATGATGGTGCCCGTGCCCCCCCATCCTTATCCTTACCTTTGGAGATTCTTTCAGTGGCTCCTTATAGAGGGTGCGTATCCTTCGGCGTTCCATGTGTTTGTTATCTTGCGGGCCGGGCTTCGCACCTTCAGCCGTGAACTGGGTACTGTAGCTTGTCTGGTGACTTATTTTCTCATCCGGTGGTTCGTATTGGGACTTGGCTTTGATAGCTCTCACCGGCCGGATGTCCGTCCATGGTCGAAATTCATTTCTGGGGGAGCAGAAAAGTAGAAAGAGAAGGGGGAAAAGCATAACCTCCAGCACCACATAAGGGAGTCCTTGAGTTCTGTAGAGATTCTCCGTCCTCCAGGTCACAGTTGGGCTAAAGTCGCAAGTTGAGGATTAAGTTTCAGATCTTTTCAAGTCCATGAGAAACTCTACCTGTTAGCCCCAAAGGAGCTTTTTTTTCAGGAGGCAACTGGACTTTCTTGTTTGTTTGTTTTCTTTTGAAGATGTTTTGCTACTCATCCCAGAAGCTTCTTCAGCTCTGACTGGATGGTGAGGGAATGGAAGGATTGATACTCCTTGCAGAGAAAGCTGGTCATTTGCATCCTCTTAGAGGGTCGTTGAGGCCACTTGGAGGCTTTATCTGTGTCCTCAGGATCCCCTGAGTGGTGCAAATGATTCCTGTAGTCTGCAATTTTTTCCCCTTTAAAAATCCATTCCTTCTCCCACAACCATTCCAAGGGTTTTCATCCCAAATTTTATAGCTAAAAAGTCTGTAGAGATTCTCAGTCATCCAGGTGAGGGTTGTCCCAAAGGTGATTTTTCAGGAAGCAACTGGACTTTCTGGGTTTTTTTTCTTTTGAAGATGTTTCGCTTCTTATCCGAGAAGCTTCTTCAGCTCTGACTTGGATGGGGGGCAAGGGAAGGATTGATTCTCCTTGCAGACAGCTGGTTCTTTGCATCTTTTTAGAGGGTCCTTGAGGCCACTTGGAGGTTTCTCTGTGTCCTCAGGGTCCCCTGAGTGGGGCAAATGGTTCCTGTAGTCTGAATTTATACAGACTTTTAGCTATACAATTTGGGGTGAAGACCCTTGGAATGGAGTGGGAGTAGGAATGGATTTCCAGAGGGAAAAATTGCAGACTGCAGGAACCATTTGCACCACTTGGGGGACCTTAAGGACACAGGTAAAGCTCCAAGTGGCCTCAAGGACCCACTCAATGGATGCAAATGACCAGCTGTCTGCAAGGAATATCAATCCTTCTATTCCTCGCTATCCAGTCAGAGCTGAAGAAGCTTCTTGGATGAGAAGCAAAATGTCTTCAAAGAAAAACCAGAAAGTCCAGTTGTCTCCTGATAAAAAAAGCATCTTTGGGACAACCGTGACCTGGATGATGGAGAATCTCTACAGACTTTTTAGCTATAAAATTTGGGGTGAAGGCCCTTGGAATGGGGTGGGAGCAGGAATGGATTTCCAGAGGGAAAAATTGCAGACTACAGAAACCATTTGCACCACTCAGGGGACCCCGAGGACACAGAGAAACCTCCAAGTGGCCTCAGGGACCCTCTAAAAGGATGCAAATGACCAGCTTTCTCTGCAAGGAGTATCAATCTTTCCCTTTCCCACCATCCAGTCGGAGCTGAAGAAGCTTCTTGGATGAGAAGAGAAACGTCTTCAAAGAAAAAACAAGAAAGTCCAGTTGCTTCTTGGGGAAAAAACAACTATGTTTGACTTAACAACCATTTCTTTAGTGACCGAAGTTACAGCAGAACTGAAAAAAGTCACGGATGAAGAGTTTTCACACTTATGGCAGCATTCCCATGGTCATATGATCAACACTGGCCACTGTCATGTACTTATGACGGTTGCAGAGTCCCGGGGATCCCCTTTTGCAACCTTCCCAGCTGGCCTTCCGACAAGCAAAGTCCATGGGGGAAGCCTGGTTTGTTTAATGGCCTCATGACTCACTTAACAACTGTGGCGATTTGCTTAACAACGGTAGCAAAAAAAATTGGTCATAACACGGGGCAAACCTCACTTAACAGCTCTCCTGCTTAGCAATGGTAATTTTTTTGCTCCCTTGGCGCCATAGGTTGAGGACTACCTATAATGTCAGGAATTGCTGCAGTTAAATTGTGTTTCAAAGTTAAAGGAGATTTGTTGGCATCTGTGCTTTCTTTTCGTGGCCAAAAAACAAAACCCAATTTTCCCTGATCAGCTTCCAGATAGTTTCCTCAACTTTGTGATCTCTTGGTGGTACCCAACCAATTTGACTTTTGAAGATGCACTAGGGCAGTGAGCTCCCGTGATCTAACCCTTTCGGCTATTTATAGGTGGTTCTCGACTTCCGACAGTTCATTTAGTGACTGCTCAAAAGTGACTTATGACCAGTGGAACAGCTTGCCTTCAGAAGTTAGGGGCAGGGTCTCCTGCCTGAGCAGGGGGGGTGGACTAGAAGACCTCTAAGGTCCCTTCCAACTCTGCCATTCTATTCTATATTCTAACCTATTCTCCAAAGCACCTGAGGGCAGGAGAAGAAGCAACAGGTGGAAACTAATCAAGGAGAGAAGCAACCTGGAACGAAGGAGAAGGTTCCCGACAGTGAGAACAATTAACCAGTGGAACTGCTTGCCACCAGAAGTTGTGGATGCTCCAACACTGGAGGTTTTCAAGAAGAGATTGGATAACCATTTGTCTGAAGGGGTGTAGGGTTTCCTGCCTGAGCAGACGGTTGGACTAGAAGACCTCCAAGTTCCCTTCAGCTTGATATTTATATTATTCTATGAGATAGGCAGCAGATAAATGTAATAAATAACTTTTAAAAATTTCAACGGCATAGGGTTTCCTGCCTGAGCAGGGGGTTGGACTAGAAGACCTCTCAACAATTCCTGCCACCTCTTCTATTCTGTTTAAAATATGCCTATTCATCCAATGGGAGACAGTCGCCTCTGTCTTCGCATGCGTAAGTAATCCGAGCAGGCCTGTTCAATGAGAGGAGAGTGAGAACTAATTCAGAAATACAGAAGGTCTTCTCTGAGGGAGAATTTGCTATGTCTCTGAACTGGAAGAAATGAATGGTTTAATTATGCTGGCCCAGTAGAGTAAAAAGCTCTACTGATTGGAAAGCATCTTGCAGAAAAGCAAAAAATAAATAAAATGAACAGATTAACAGAGTTGGAAGAGACCTCGTAGGCCATCTAGTCCAGCCCTCCGCCCAAGCAGGAAACCCTATACCATTTCTCTTCTTAAAAGCCTCCAGAGATGAAGCTCCCACAACTTCTGAAGGAAACTTCTCTTCCATGGGTTGATTGTTCTCACTGTCAGGAAATTCCTCCTTATTTCCAGGTTGAATCTCTCCCTGGTCAGTTTCTATCCATTATTCCTTGTCTGGCCTTCAGATGCTTTGGAGAATAGCTTGATCCCCTCCTCTCTGTGGTAGCCCCTCAAATATTGGAAGATGCTATCCTGTCTCCCCTGGTCCTTCTCTTCACTAGACTAGCCAGGCCCAGTTCCTGCAACCGTTCTTCATATTACAGATTAACAGAGTTGGAAGGGATCTTGTAGGTCATCTAGTCCAACCCCACCCCCGCCCAAGCAGGAGACCCTGCACCATTTCTGACAGATGGCAGTCCAGTCTCTACTTGAAAACTTCCAGAGATGAAGCTCCTACAACTTCTGAAGAAAACTTCTGTTCCATGGGTTGATGGTTCTCACTGTCAGGAAATTCCTCCTTATTTCCAGGTTGAATCTCTCCTTGATCAGTTTCCATCCATTGTTCCTTCTCTGGCCTTCAGGTGCTTTGGAGAATAGCTTGACCCCCTCTTCTTTGTGGCAGCCCCTCAAACATTGCAAGGCTGATCTCCTGTCTCTCCTGGTCCTTCTCTTCACTAAACTAGCCATGCCCAGTTCCTGCAACCATTCGTGATATGTTTTGGCCTCCAGTCCCCTCATCATCCTGGTTGCTCTTCTCTGCACTCTTTCTAGAGTCTCAACATCTTTTCTATAGTGTGGTGACCAAAACTGGATGCAGTACTCTAGGTGTGGTCTTACTAGGGCTTTATAGAGTGGTATTAGTACCTCCCATAATCTTGATTGCATCCCTCTCTTAATGCAATTTAGGATTGCATTGGCTTTTTTGGCTGTTGCCGCACACGGCTGGCTCCTATTTAACTGGGTGTCCAAATGTCCAATCACCAGAAAATGCTGTTCCTATATTTAAACAGCTCGGTCTGATATGGATGCTTACATAGGTAGTCCTTGATTTACAACCCCAATTGAGTCCAGCGAGAAATTTGTCACATGAGTTTTACACCCTTTCTTGCCACATTTGTTACGTGAATCACTGAAGTTCTTAAATTAATTACATGGGGCTGATACAAATGCTAATTATTTTACTTAGGGCAAAAAAAATAATAATCACATAGCTCAAACGTTTTCTTGCAGACGTTTCATGGCCCAGCTAGAGAACATCATCAGTGCTAGAAGGGAGAGATGTTTGCATTCTTCAAATAAGCTACTTGTATATAAACAGAGAGCAAGCCCTTGTAGCACTGATGACGTTACCTAGTTGGGTAATGAAATAACTACGTGACAGATAAGATCTATATTAAAATCACCATTCGATTTGATACTACCCCCAAATAAGAGATAGCTAACTTGAAATCACAGGCGCCTAAAAAATGTTCTAAGTTCGGTGTTTTTTATTCTTTCCCCAACCAGAGAAGAGAGCCTTGCGACTGATCTTGAAAGTTTCTTCCACTTTAGAAGCAGCCTTTGTCCTAACCACAACAAAATACAACAACAAGACTCTATACCTAATTCTACATATCATCACAGCGGCTAGAATAGCATATGCGCAGAAATGGAATGAATAACACAATACCGAACGAGGATGGGATAATACGGAAGATCTTAGAATGCGCAGAGATGGACAAATTGACCAAGGAAATTCAAGGAAAGGAGGAAACTGAGCACTATTTAATTTGGGGAAAATGGTACAAATGGCTAGATGATGGAAACAGGGAATAAGAATCTAAAAAATATATAGTTTGTATTATAGAAGAAGTAGGAATTAGTGATAAGAAGGTAGGAAAAGTAGGATTTGCAGAAGTAGAAAAAGTTACTTATTAGTAGAAGAGCAATAAAGACTGTCTGATACAAATAACCAAATAGAGACTGATAAGCAAAAAGCGTAAGAAATAATAGGATGATAAGCGTAAAAATATATAGAGATGGATTGAGGGGGGGGGGAAATGTTTGCAAAGATGCACCGATAGATATCTGTTGTAAGGAGGAAAGGGAAGTTCCGATGTTGCTTGTAAGTGTTGTGTATGTTTTTGTCAATGTGTATAATTGTTTATAATAAAAAATTAAAAAGAAATGTTGTATTTGTATTTTAATCTTGGTTTTACATCTGACCGAGTCTCGTCTCCATAATTCTCCTCCCATTTACCAGCGTTAATTTTGCAGCTCCGTTGCATCAGGCGACAATTCCCCCGGGAGGGGGGGGGCGTGTTGCATTGTGCTTCAAACATATTTTTCTCCTCATTTCCCCCCCCTCCCCGGATAGACTCCAATTTATAGCATGAACATGTCTCTTTAGGAGTCCTTCTTCTACAGCAGGGGTGTCCAAACTTGGGAACTTTAAGACTTGTGGACTTCAACTCCCAGAATTCCCCAGCCAGCAGTCTTAAAGTTCCCAAGTTTGGACACCCCTGTTCTACATGGTGATGTAGCACCGTCATTGAGCTTGGGATGAAGGGCGTTAAGGGGTGGCTGTCCTTAAGTGTGTCACCAAGGGACCACGCCTGATTTTATGACCTTTTGGCAGAGGGCGTTAAGCGAAGATGACGGTCGTTAAGAAAATAGGGTGGCCCTTAAATGAATCCATTATGCCCAAGGGGTTTGTTTGCTTGCTTGTTTATTCATTCATTTATTCTTTCATTCTTATACTCAACAGGTGCTTTTTATTTATTTACTTAAATTTATTTATTTATTTAAATTCATTCATTTATTTAAATTCATTCATTAATTCATTTATTTCCTCTTATACCCAACAGGTGGTTTTATTTGCTTGCTTGTTTGTTTGTGTCCTCCCTTCATTATTTTTACAAATGATTCAAGGTGGCAAACATTTCCAAGCAGATCTCTCTCCTCCTATTTTCCTCACAAGAACAATCCTGGGAGGTGGGTTGAGCTGAGAGAAAATGACTGGCCCAAAGTCACCCAGCTGCTTTCATGCCTAAGGCGGGACTAGAACTCCCCGTCTCCTGGTGATTGGCCCAAAGTCACCCAGCTGCTTTCATGCCTAAGGCGGGACTAGAACTCACAGTCTCCTGGTGATTGGCCCAAAGTCACCCAGCTGCTTTCATGCCTAAGGCGGGACTAGAACTCACAGTCTCCTGGTGATTGGCCCAAAGTCACCCAGCCGGCTTTCATGCCTAAGGCAGGACTAGAACTCACCGTCCCCTGGTGATTGGCCCAAAGTCGCCCAGCTGGCTTTTATACCTAGAGCAGGACTTGAACTCAAGATTTCACACTTTCTAGCCTGATGCCTTAACCACTCGATCAAACTGGCTCTTTTTTGCTGGAAACTGGAAATAAATGCCGAAAACCAGCAAAAAGAACCTTCAAAATCACGGTCACGATTGCAGGATGCAACAAACAGCCAGAAACTTGAGCCAGTTGCCAAGCACCGAAAATGAGATCGTGTGGAAGTGTCTGCAGCCGTCGTAACTTCAAAATCAGAGACATCGCTAAGCCACCGGTCACTAAACGAGGACTTCCTGTACAGATACAAAGCTGCAGCCCAAATACTGAATCGATTCCAACTGTTTCTGGCAGCTGTGCTACTTTTTTTCTCATTGCACAAAACCTCTTAATGCAAAACAAAGAAGGAAGTGAACACACAGACAAAAAGTGTGCAATTCCACCCAAATTAGAGGAGGAGCGTTGGGTTAACCTTGACCAAAAATCAGGAACTTGGTCGTATTTTTTTCCAGAGTAATAATTGTTTAATCTACGGCAGGGATCCCCAACCCTCGGTCCACTACTGGTCTGCAAACCTGTTGGGAACTGGGCAGCACAAGCGCCTGGCGAGTGTGGGAATCTCCGTTTGCACACGCGTGGAATGAAGTTGTGTGCGTGAAACCACCCACATCCTCCCACCGCCACCGTTGCCACCCTGCTGCCGGTCCATGGAACCAACATTTGGAAATCTGTGCTCTAAGGCCGTGAGGGTGAACCTATGGCAAGCCGTGGCCCCAGTTCAGCTCCACCATCCATGCGCATGCGCTTCTCACCAGCCAGCTGGTCTTTGGATCTCTGCCATGCATGCACACGGGGCGGGGTGCATGCTGTGTGCGGGGGGGCACACACGCATGTGCAGGGGCATGGCCCGTGGTACATGTGATGGGGTGCATGCATGTGCAGGGCGCATACACGCATTGCATTTTGGGGGTTCGGACGCAGGCTGTGGACGCTCGGTCTGGAAAAGGTTAGCCATCACTGTTCTAAGGCATATGCAGAGGTGGAATTCAGCCGGTTCGAACCGGTTTCTGCAAACCAGTTGTTAAAATTCTGTCTAGTTCAGCAAACTGACTAATCCCACCACTGGCTGGCCCTGCCCCCTGCCTGTTTTTCGGCCCATTTTCAGCCATTTTTCTGGCCTTTTTCAAACTGTTTTTGGAGGTTCAGTAGTAGAAAATAAATAGACAGGTAAATTGAACCTTGTTGAAGCCTTTGAGGCCAGTGGCCGGGAGGCGGGGCTGATTGTGATGAGTGATGTTGAGTTGGCCACACCCACCCAGTCACATGACCACCCGGCCACACCTACCCAGCCAGTCATGGAACCGGTTGTTAAATTGTTTGAATCCCACCACTGGGCATATGTTTTATGAGTTGCAACTTTTTTTTTCACGTGCGAAGAACAAGCTATAATTGTGTTTTTCAACCGTGGGAATTTTAAGATATGTGGACTTCAATTCCCAGAATTCCCCAGCCCATGCATGCATGGGCTGGGGAATTCTGGGAGTTGAAGTCCACAGGCCTTCAAAGTCGCCAAAGTTGAGAAATAGAGCCAGGCGGATGGAAGAGTTAAATGGGGAAGCGCCATTCCACTAAGCTATGAAGCTGAGATTCACATGACCCCAAGTGTTAAGGACAAGCACACCCGGCTTAGCGGGACTTCTTGCCACTTACATAAAATCCCGTAATGCTTCTCCAGTTCCGATTACATAAAATAAAATCAACTTTTGGAGTTGTTCTCTTTCCCTTTCCTTTTTGGAGAGCCACAAGACTGTAAAGGTCAGCTCTGAATCAAAATGTCTAGCCCTGTTTGAAGGTGTCACAAATATACATCAGGATTGTTGGATTCCACATTGATCCATATCTGGTTACAGAAACTATCAATCAATGGATCCATCCATCCATCCAACATCCATCCATCTAACATCCATCTAACATCCATCCATTTAACATCCATCTATCCATCCATCTAAAATCCATCCATCTATATATTTATTTTATCGATCATCTATCCTTTCTCTCTATATATATAATCTATCCATCCATCTATAACTGTTTCTATCTATCTATCTATCATCTATCTATCTATCTATCTATCTATCTATCTATCTATCTATCTATCTATCTATCTATCCATCTATCATGTCCGTCTAACTATATACCTCTCTATCTACTTCTCTATCTACTAGGTCTGTCTATGTATCATCTCCTATGTATCTATCATCTATCTATCTATCTATCTATCTATCTATCATCTATCTATCTATCTATCTATCTATCGTATATCATCTATCTATTACGTCTATCTGTCTAACTCTATCTACCTATCATCAATCTATGTCTGTCTATATCGCTGTCTGTCTATTCATCATCTCTTATCTGTCTGTCTGTCTGTCTATCTATCTGTATCTATCTATCATCTATCTATCTATCTATCTATCTATCTATCTATCTATCTATCTATCTATCATCTATCTATCTATCTATCTATCTATCTATCTATCTATCATCTATCTATCATCTATCTATTATGTCTGTATCTAACTATCTACCTATCATCAATCTATGCTGTCGATGTTACTGTTTGTATCTATCTACTATATCTATCTATCCTTCTCTTTATCATCTATCTATATATGTATCTACCTATATCTGTCTATCCATCTGTCTGTGTATCTCTTTGTCATACATACCAGTGACGTGCGGTGAGGTTTATGGCTGGTGAGGCTGGTGACGTCATCAGGAAGGCGGGGAATGGGACATGTGCTGGAGGCTCAGGCTGCCTCAGCCTCCAGCACACGTGATCCCATTCCCCGCCTTCCTGAGCGTGCTCCACCGGCTCGCGCTCCGCAGTCCTCGAAAGCGACTGGGGAACGATGAGAACCTTCCTGCCTCTGCTGGACTTTGCGCGCAGCTCGTGACTGCATATTGCAGTCGCGAGGAGCACGCGAAATCCAGCAGAGGCAGGAAGGTTCTCGTCGTTCCCCAGTCGCTTTCGTCCCTTCGCATCCGGCAGCGCCAACAACATTTCTGCCTCTGCCCTCCGGAGCTCCCGAGCACGGCCGGCCGGATGTAGCCACAGCAACGCTGAGGCAGTCCGGGCGGACGAAAGAGCGAGCGAGGCATCCTGATCCTCGGTCGCTCGCCTGCCGGACTGCCTCGGCGCCATTCTGGCTACCTCCGTCCGGGCGCGACTGTCGCTTTCGTGCCTTCGTCATCCGGGAGCGCCGACAACATTTCTGTCTCCGCAGCTCCCGGGCGCGGCCGGATGGATGTATATAATATTATAATATTATATATGTATATATATATATATAGTATATAATATTATATACTATTATTTCATGAAGAGAGGTGAGGCTCTGCCTCCCCTGCCTCCCCTGCCCGCACGTCCCTGATACATACATAGATATTTATACATACATGTATACGTGTGTTTGTGTGTGTGTAATCGATCTATATCTATCCATCTATATCTGTCCATCTGCTCCCTCATGAATTTATGAGTTTCAAATGTCCGGTGATCCCCTTTGTGACCTTCTAACAGGCAAAGCCATAAGGGGGAGCCGGATTCACTTAACCACCTTGTGATTCATTTAACAACTGCAAATGATTTGTGTAACAACATTGGCCAAAAGGTCCTAAAATCAGGCGCAGCTCGCTTAACAACCATCTTGCTTAGCAATGGAAATTGTGGTTACAGGTCAAAGATACCTTTATTCTGTAATATGAGGCATAGGAGAATTCTCTTCTTTCTACAGTTTTTTTTCTGACTAAGTCAATGTCTTATTATATTATAACAGGGGTGTCCAAACTTGAGAACTTTAAGACTTGTGGACTTCAATTCCCAGAATTCCCCAGCCAGCATCTCTATCTCTCATTTGTATCTCTCCTTTATTATCTTTACAAATAATAAAGGCAGACCTATCCAACCCAATTCCCTCCTCCTATTTTCCCCATAGCAACAATAACCCTGTGAGGTGGATTGGACTGAGAGAGAGCGCGACTGGCCCAAACACAGCCAGCAAAAGGCCAATTTCCTCACCTTTGCAAATTTTATCCAAATGGTCTCCATTTCAATTTCCGGATGTGAATGTCAAGCCGCCCAAGACCCCAGTGGGCTTGTGTTCCAACTCCAGCATTTCCTGCCCGAAGTCCGACATCAAAATTAAAGTTCCCAAGTGAACTTTTTAACTTCACTCCTGGTTTTCACGCAGCTTTGCGAGTTAAACCGAAGGCCTTTTCACTGTCTCGATGTGCAAACTAGCAGCTTCCTCCAGCCGGTATAGGAAATAATTCTGAAATTAGAGCCCAATTACAATGACACGTTCTGGATGGATCTCCTTACACAGCTCTAGCCCATTCATCTGCTTACTCTGCAGAGCTCACTGCCTGGAAAAGCAAATATTGCATGATGGAATTTCACGGAAATCTAATTCTCACCTTTTCCTAAAAAGTAGCATCCAGACATCTTGGGGTTGGGTTGAATTATTGGTTTTAGGCTGTTCTGACCGAAGCTTCCCAAGAGCCTGAAGCCAACTCCCTGTTGTCCCGACAAAAACCCTTTTATTAATTTGCTGTGAATTCTGCTCCTTCACCTCCAGCAAAATCTTTCAAGGGAGGATTTACAGTCACAGACCTTCTCTGGCTTGGAGAGCTGCCAGGCCGAGATCTGCAGAATTTGGCAAGGAGTCTCGGAGAGTTACGAACCAATGAAGCGAACTAATGGCCTCCTGCAAACTCCACTCCCCTGATGCTCCCTCTTTTATTTCCTCTGGAAGGGGCCATTCATTGTCCACCTGTGGCCTTCCTCCCAAGTCGACCCCTGTTCTTTAGCTCTTCCCTTCGTCTGGCAACTCTGCACATGCGCACATTGGGAACAGGCTCCAGTTATTCCTCTGCCTCACTGATGTCTGACTCTGAAGGCAGCTGATAACTGGCATACGGCCCTGGTCCCATCTCTGCCTCCAACACAGAGCCCTCATCAGAGCCTTCCCCAGACTCCAGGACTGGCCCATCTTCCTCCCCAACCTCCTCACTGTCCGAATCTCCTGAGAGCTCCACTGGCTGCTGGCGGGCCACAACATAGGCATTCTAAGTTAACATTCATGCTCACAACAATCCCACAGATTCCATAGCCACCGATTTACAAAGCTGAAGCTAATGGAAGAACTTACAAACCACCTTTGGAAAATGGGTTGGTTTAATTCTTGCTTATATTGTACTTTACCTGAGGTCTAAGTGGGCTGGGGTCGTATGATGGGATTCGAAAACCAACCAAAAATAAAAAATATATAGTTAATTGATTGAGTTTAATTAGGCTTTTTTTTGTTTTTATTGTGAATGGAACTCAGTAGCAGAATAAAAAGGTAGGAAGAATCTGGGATGAACATATAACAATTTGAAAAATTCATATTCAGCGCTTGCAAAAAGGTGAAGATTTCTAATGGCTGAATTTGGAAAACTCAACTACATTTTTATGGAAAGTTTGCTTGCATGGTCATCCTATGTGGGTATATGCATATTTATGCATGCATGCATGCATGCATGCATGCATGTATATATGTATGTATTTTTTGCCATGTTTATGTAGTGTATATATTGGACATGGCGACTCTTTCAAAGCTGCATGCAGGGAAATTTCATTTTAATGTATGTCAATTAAAGGTAAAGGTAAAGGTTCCCCTCGCACATATGTCCTATTCGTTCCCGACTCTAGGGGGCGGTGCTCATCTCCGTTTCACAGCCAGAGAGCCAGCGCTGTCCGAAGACGTCTCCGTGGTCATGTGGCCGGCATGGCTTAATGCCGAAGGCGCACGGAACGCTGTTCCCTTCCCACCAAAGGTGGTTCCTATTTTTCTACTTGCATTTTTTACGTGCTTTCGAACTGCTAGGTTGGCAGAAGCTGGGACAAGTCACGGGAGCTCACTCCGTTACGCGGCGCTAGGGATTCGAACTGCTGACTTTTCCGATCGACAAGCTCAGTGTCACTGAGCCACCTTGCCAATTAGTGTACATTTAAAGTGACAATAAAGTTATTCTAAGTCTAAATCTAATGAAAAACCTTTTTCAACAGGGCAACTTTAAAAAGTTTTACAAGTCACTCTGACATGGTTAAAATCAGAAAGTTTGGTGGGGTTTTTTGGGGGGGAGGAGTCAGGTGCACCTACACATTTGAGATTATCTTCTGTGTTTGCTGAATATGCTCCAAATCAAATCAAAACAGCCAGCGTAAAAAGAAAAAAGGGAAAGGGATGCACGTTTTCATATCTATTAAGAAATCTTGCAATTCTGCAAAAGCTTTCAAGTTGTTATTGTATTACAGTGGTCAAAAAAGCCTGCACTCCAATCTCCTTTTTCAACCCATATCTACAATTTTCCCCCCTATCCCAGGGGTGTCCAAACTTGGGAACTTTAAGACTTGTGGACTTCAATTCCCAGAAGTCCACAAGTCTTAAGCTTCCCAAGTTTGGACACCCCTGCCCTATCCCAAGTAAACTAAATTTGCATCAAATTCCTAACAGTTTTCCGTCTTCTGGAAATCCAGAGCTCTCCAGCCCAAGTAGCTAAACGACTGTGGCTGCTTTAGCATTTGAAGTTGAGGTGACACCTGCCTATCACCCCCGGACAATCAGATGAAGGTTCAGTTAGTCCTCGACTTACGACCCAAATCGAGCCCAGTGCTTCTGTCGCTAACTAAGCGGGATATTTGTGAAATGAATCCGGCCCCATTGCACCACCACCTTTCTCACCGTCGTTAAGTGAATCTGATTTCCCTGCGGACTTGGCTTCATCAGACGGTCGTCATAAATACGAGTTAGTTGCCAAGTGTCTCAATTTTGATCACGTGGCCATGGGGCTGTTGCAACAATCACGTGGACATAACTATATTTTCAGTGCGGTTGCAAGTTCGAATGGCCACTCAACAAAGTGTTTCTATGGAGATTCTCCGTCGTCCAGGACACGGTTGTCCCAAAGATGCCGTTTTTTGTTCAAGAGGCGCCTGGACTTTCTGGTTTTTTTCTTTGAAGACATTTTGCTTCTCATCCAAGAAGCTTCGTCAGCTCTGACTGGATGTTGAAGGATGGAAAGATTGATACTCCTTGCAGACAGCTGGTCGTTTGCATCTTTTTTAGAGGGTCGTTGAGGCCACTTGGAGCTCCACAACACAAGGACACAGATAAAACCTCCAAGTGGCCTCAAAGACCCTCTAAAAAGGATGCAAATGACCAGCTGTCTGCAAGGAATATAAGTCCTTCCCTTCCCCGCCATCCAGTCGGAGCTGAAGAAGCTTCTGGGATGAGAAGAGAAACGTCTTCAAAAGAAAAAACAAGTCCAGTTGCCTCTTGAAAAAAACACTTTGGGATAAACCAGTGGTTGTAAGTCCAGGATTGTGTGTGTGTGTGTGTGTGTGTGTGTGTGTGTGTGTGTATGCATATGTATATGTGTGGGTGTATATATATTTGTGTGGGTGTGGGTGTGTGTGTATGGAAGGGGGGAGGGAGAAAAAGAGAGAGAGGGAGATATGGGGGAGAGAGAGAGGAAGAGAGAGAGATATAGAGAGAGAGAGGGAGAGAGAGAGGGAGGGAGAGAGAGGGAGAGAGGGAGAGAGAGAGGGAGGGAGGGAGAGATAGAGGGAGAGATAGAGGGAAAGAGAGGGGGAGAGAGAGGGAGGGAGGGAGAGGGGGGGGAGAGAGATAGGGAGAGAGGGAGAGAGAGGGAGAGAGAGAGGGAGGGAGAGAGAGGGAGATAGGGAGAGAGAGGGATAGAGAGAGGGAGGGAGGGAGAGATAGAGGGAGAGATAGAGGGGGAGAGAGAGGGAGGGAGGGAGAGAGAGGGGGGGAGAGAGATAGGGAGATAGGGAGAGGGGGGGAGAGAGAGGGAGACAGAGAGGGAGACAGACTTCTCCCTTGGGGGGGGTGAAACCCAAGCCATCCCTTGACCTCCCCTCCCCCCCCACCATGCAATTCTGGAGGCCTCACCTGTAAGAGGAGGTGTTCACCCTGGCTGTAACCTCCTCCTTGATCTGCCGGTTGAGGGCATCGACCACCGCTCGTCCTTTCCCGCCTTCCTGGGTCCCCGAAGGTCCCGGCTGCTGGGGGGGAGGCCGCGCCTGGTCTTCAGGTCGCTGGGCTTTCTTTTTGGACTTGGTGGACCTTTCTTCTGGGGCAGGCTTGGCCTCCTCCTTCATTTGCTCCAACAGGTCCAGGCCTATGTGGGACCGGCCTCTTCTCTCCCAGCTGCTGGATCGTTCCTTGGTCCCTTTGTCTTGCTCTACGGCCGGGATGGCCATCTGTTTGGGGATCCAAGGGTGGTCCCCACGCTTGGGGATGGGCCAAGGACGGAAGTCCTTCTGGTACTGGCTCTGCTTCTCAAACGGTTGGTCCGAGGGCTGGTACTCGCTCTTGGGCTTGCAGCTCGGCTCCGGCCGCTGGAATTTCCAGGCTCTGAAATCTTCTCGCATCACCGAGTCCACGGCGGTGGCTTCTTTGGGCTGGGAGGAGCCCCCCGCCGCTCGGGACGAGGGACCCGGGGCGGGCGGCCCATGTTCCACAGCCAAGGCGGCCCTGGCGAGGTCGCCATGGTAGTCGCTGCTGAGGCCTGCCGCCGGTTGGGTGTTGATGGCCGTGGGCAACGGGCGGGGCGGCTGCTGCTGGAAGACCACCTGGGTGCTGGGCAGCTCGGTGGCTTCGGAGTACTTGGTGAACACCAAAGGCACCGCGATGTCGGCTTTGTCCAGTTGGTTCCAGAAACGGGCGATGCAACACGCCCGGCTGATACACGGCCAAGCCATCTCGGCCGTGGGGTCCTGCCCTCGCTCCCCCGCCACGGTCCAAGCCTTCACTCCCCACCCCCTTCGGAGACAGACAATGAAGCCCCCTCCCCACCCTCTCTGGAGACTTTCCCTCCAAAGACCCCCTCCTCCTCCTCCTCCTCTTCCTCCTCCGCTGGTACCCAAGACCCCTAGCTGGGCAAGCCCAACAGCCCCTCCCTTTTCTTTCCCAAGCTCCAATGCCCCCTCCCCAAATTCAGCCCTGGAGGATGCTGCAGAAAGGAAGAAAGGGGGGGCAATAAGCTAAAGACCCCCTCCTCAATTAACAGGACGCCCCTTGCATCAGGTTAAGGGAGGAGGGAGGGGCAGGCAAGCAAGTCAGACGCCCCCTTCCCTCTCTAAACCCTGCAAGGGAAGCACTATATCTATAGATAGGTAGCCCACTCCCCAGAATAACGCCGATGCTCAACCCAGCGAGTCCAAAGCCAGTCTGGGCGGCGGCGGCGGCGGCGGGAGGTGGGGGCTGCGGCAGTGAAAGCGGCCCCACCCAGCCGGGATGCCGAAGGGGAGGGGGAGTGAGCGAGCACCTGCTGCCGCCAGTGCGCAGGCGCGCAACAGGGGAGGGGAGGGAGGGAATGGAGGGGGCTAGATTTTCAAGCGGCTGGCTTTAACCCTTCCCTGCCCGCCGGTTGGAAGGATGTTCTCTCCGCGTTCGGCTGTGGGGATGCTGGTCCCGGGTAGTCCCGGCTGGCTGATGGTCCGGCTTGGGCTTTTGCAAGGCGGCAGTCCTCAGAGTGGGGAGACTAGGCTCTGCAGGGCAAGGCGAGACCGGCTCCCCTCCCTTCCCCCGGGAGGGAAAAAAAGGGAGGGGTGGGTTGGTCGGTCCACTCATGAGACAGATGGGGGGGGCTGTCTGTGCAGATCGGGTCGTACCATTCCAGTTAGTTGGAGGGGGGTGGGTGGCTGGGAGGAAGGCTGGCAGAGGACCGTCACACTTTGCATCTGCACTGGGGGGGGGGGGGAGAACGATGGAGTGTACCATTCTGGAAGGCTGGGGATTGGGAGGGAGGAACGGCTCTTCCTTCTCACTCAAGGTGCTAGTCCCTCTTGTGCTACAGAAAGAGCCCTTTCCATGCAACCGGCTGGTCCGAGGTGCAGGGAGGCTCGCGATTCCCTTTGGGTTGGGGCGGGGGGCGGGGCTGGTCGGTGAAGAGGGTAAAATAGAGGAGGCTAGATGGGAGGGGGTGGGGGCTTAGTATATGGAGCCCTCAGTTGGGCGTCACTTGGCTCTCGGCGGCTCGTTCTGCAGTCTCAGGGTTGCCGAGTCACGGCGGCAACTTCCATCAAATCGCAGTCAGACTCACAACATGCCGGACTGCGAGAAATTGTCTATAAGTTGGTCCTCACTGATAGATATATAGATGATAGATAGATAGATGATAGATGATAAATAGATAGATGATAGATAGATGATAGATAGATAGATGATAGATTGTGTGTGTGTATTGTATTGTATTGTATTGTATTGTATTGTAGGTATAGATATAGATATAGATACATACATCCCCTGGTTTTATGTAAGGGAACAGGACAGAAAAAAGAAAAAGAAAAGAAAATGTAAAATCTATCTGTCCCTCTGTCACTTTCTGTCTGTCTCTCCTCATCTATTCATATCTATCCATATCTTTCTCCTTATTCCCATTTAGCATCCATCTACCCATCCATATCTCTATCATCTTTCTACTAGTATATATCTACTGTATTCGTATGATGATCTATATCTTTCTACATTCCTATCATCAGCTGCCTGTCTATCTATCAATCTATCTTTCTATTATCTATTTCTCATCTATATCTAGCTATCTTCTATCATCTATCCATCCATCCATTTTCTATCTATCATTTTCTATGTATCATTATCTGTCTATCTATCCATCCATCCATCCATCCACCCACCCACCCACCCACCCACCCATCCATCCATGTTTATCATCTACCTAGCCATCTATCTATCGAATCATCTATCATCGATCTATTTATCATCTATCTATCATATATCTATATCTGTTTATCATCTATCTTTCTATCCATCCATCCTTCCTTGCTTCCTTCCTTCCATCCATCCATCTCTATCATCTTTCTATATATTATCTGTCTTTCTACTTGTATATGTCTATTCATATCTATTTGTTGTATATATGTCTATGGAGTTATATGCAAAAGTTTCCGAAATTGATGCCCCTCTTTTGTTATAATTGTCCATGCCAGGCTGGCTGGGGAATTCTGGGAGTTGAAGTCCACCCATCTTCCAAGTGCCCAAGGGGCAGGAAATTGCTCTAATATCGCCCTTACTTAGGACATCTTTAGACTTCGGGTTTTTCCACCTTGCTGTCGACCGGCCCATTCTATCCAGTGTGAAGAGGAAACATGCCAGCAATTTGGGGAGTGGTGTCAAGATGGCCACGCCCACCCAGTCGGCCATGCCCACCCAGTCAGACACACCCATCTGCCCCCCCTTCACAAGGTCAACCACATGCAGCCTTCAATGAAATTGAGTTTGACACCTGTGCATTAAGCCATACCATGCAATCCCAAAGCCAAAGTGTCTGTTTTCACAAAATACACACCTTAAACTCCCACTTCCTTCTGGGTGAAGGAAGGATTTTTTTCACGCACAAAATGTAGGCTTGTCATAGTTGCAATTCTCCGACATTAAACCCACCCCCACTCCCAAATTCGGACAACAAACATAACCCATTCACACTATAGACCAAGCTTGACGGAAAAATGTGAAATATAAATAAAAGAAAATTGAGTTGCTTTATTTTTTTTAACTTTGGTTTTATTTGTGTCTTTGTTTCCAGCATGGGCTTTGTGTGTGAATTCACTGTGACCCAAGAGGCAACGCATGAACTCACAATCAGGTTAAGGCATGCTGGGTGAGGACTCTAACCCACATTCTGCATTTAGAAGGGCATTAAAATTTCATGCAAGAATTCGGTTGCGGCAGCGACATTAATTTTTCCTACTATCCTCTATTTTGGCCAATTTCAGAGCAGAGGGATTGAGATTTTTTCCTCCCAAGTTTAGTCCACATTCACACATCATTTGTCAGTTCCGTGGAATTAAACCTTCCGTTTTCAAGCAGAATTTACATTTTTCTGTAATTCCTTGTCATGTACATTATTTTCTGAACAATGCTGGACAGCACCCTGGATACCATTCCCTCTTTCTGTTCAGGACTAGAAAACTTTGGACAGATCCCCCAGTAACGGATATAGTAAAAAAATAAAATAAAAATAAAAAAAGAACTTGAGGGTTTACAATGGGATCCATTTGTTGTTTTCTGGCCGTCTTCCTTTCAGTTCTACAGTCTTCAAGGTTTCTTAGTGGTCTCCTTTCCAATTAGTTTTGTAGGCCAGGCAAGTCAACCAGACATTCTGCTGTTTCTCAACCTCGACCACTTTAAGATGTGTGGACTTCAACTCCCAGAATTCCCCAGTTCAACATGCTGGTGAGGGAATTCTGGGAGTTGAAGGCCATCCCTGCTGGCTGAGGAATTGTGGGAGTTGTAGTTCACACATATGAAAGTAGCCAAGGTTGAGAATATTTATGTACGTACGTACGTATGTATGTTATGGGACGCAGTGGCTCAGTGGCTAAGACCCTGAGCTTGTCAATCAGAAAGGTTGGTAGGTGTGTGGTTCGAATCCCTAGCGGAGGGAGCTCCTGTTACTTGTCCCAGCTTCTGCCAACCTAGCAGTTTGAAAGCACATTAAAAAATGCAAGTAGAAAAATAGGAACCACCTTTGGTGGGAAGGGAACAGAGTTCCGTGCGCCTTTGGCACTGAGTCATGCCAGCCACCTGACCACGGAGACGTCTTCGGACAGCGCTGGCTCTTCGGCTTTGAAACGGAGATGAGCACCGCCCCCTAGAGTCGGGAACGACTAGCACATATGTGCGAGGGGAACCTTTACCTATGTATGAATGTCTGTATGTATATTTGTTCATTGGTTTGTTCCTTCATTCAATTAATATGCCTTAAACACTGCTCTAAACACTCTGAAATACAGATACAGAATGCAAAAGAACAGCAACGAGAAAATAAATGAATTAATTCATGCTTCCGGTATATCCATTTAGAAACTTGGGAGGGGGATTATCATCTTTTGATATACTGGTGTTATTAAAAATAAACGTTCCAACTTTAAGAGCTGGGACTGGTGTCTGTTTCCCCTGAATGGGGAAATGTAGCCATATTAAAAATTTATATCTCTTTCTTTCTCAGGGCAGACAAAGAGACACACTGAGAAAATGCTATTATCTTAACAAAGGAGAAGCTATTATAAATTACAGGGGGGCGGGTAGGGGGGGATGCAATCCTGCCACACAAATACAAGCGATTCACACTCCGAGACTTCTAGACAAAAAGACAACTTCTCTCTCTCTGTCTAGGGCAGTGGTCGGCAAACTCATTAGTCAACAGAGCCAAATATCAACAGGACGATTGAAATTTTTTTTGAGAGCCAAAAGGTGGTGTGGCCTGTTTTGTAGGAGTGGCTCGGCAGTCATGTGACCAGGTGGGCATGGCCAATTTGGAAAATGTGGTGAAACTCACTTATTATTTATTTATTTATTTATTTATTTATTTATTTATTTATTTATTTATTTATTCAATTTATAGGCCACACCCTCTCCACAAAGGGACTCAGGGCAGCGTACAACTCAATATACAAATAAATGACAAGGAGGAGGTAATCAAAACATTGTACAATTCATAAATAAATAATCATAAGTTAAAAACAACACAATAAAATTTAAAACAATTAAAATACCCAAAAAACAGTTAGTTTAAATTTAAAATTGTCCAGGGGGGATTAGAAAATGTAGTTGTAATTCAAGCCAGGCCAGCTAGTTGGAACAGGTGGGTCTTAAGTTTTGTGCGGAAGGAGCGGAGATCGGTTACTGTCCTAAAGTCGGGGGGGGAGGTCATTCCAGAGGGCTGGGCCCATCACAGAGAAGGCCCTTCCCCTCGGCACCACCCTCTGGCATTGCTTAGTGGACGGCACCTGGAGGAGTCCCTCTCTGTGAGAGCGAGGCTCACTTAACGACACTGTTGCTTAGCAACCAAAATTTTGGGCTCAATTGTGGTCATAAGTTCTCTTTCTTTTTCTTTCTGTAATTGTATGAGCTGTGCAAACGCGCCAATGTTTTCCACGGCGTGGAGCAGCGGCGAGGCTCTGCGCAGCCGGCGATGACTCCGGAGGCCATCCGGGAAAATGAGGAACACAAGGGGGACGTCCGGAGTCATTGCCAGCTGCGCAGAGCCTTGCCGCTGCTCCACGCCGTGGAAAACATAGACGCGAGACTTCGTAACGGCAGGAACTTGTTCTCACTCGCCCGGGCTTCTGCAGAAGCTTCCCTCCGAAGCCCTCCGAGGGAGGAAGGGCCAGTTGCGAGAGGGGCTTTGGTCCTGATCTGGGCTGTAAGCTTCCCTCCGAAGTCTTGGGATGTTCTGTGGAGCCCCCCCAGGGAAAAATGCCGCTGCCAGGTACTTTTAACCATATATTTTGGTCCTATAACTGCAGAATGCTGCAAAAAACCATAAATGCAGGCCAGTTGTTGAGTATTTCAAATGTGATTGGAACAAGGTGATCACAGTATGTGTGTGTGTGTGTGTGTGTGTGTGTGTGTGTGTGTGTGTGTGACAGACATACAGACACAGACATACAGACAGAGAGAGGCACAAAGAGAGACAGAGAGAGAGGGAGGGAGGGAATCAGAGAGAGACTGACAGACACACAGAGAGAGGCAGAGAGGGGGAGGGAGGGAGAGACAGAGAGAGAGACACACAGAGTGAGTAGGTGAATGAGTGACAGACAGACAGACAAACACACACACAGTGACAGAGAGAAAGGAAGGGAGGGGAGACAGAGAGAGAGAGGGAGAGAGACAGAGACAGACAGAGAGTGAGTGAGAGACAAACACACACACACAGAGTGACAGAGATGGGGGAGGGAGGAGAGACAGACACACAGAGAGACTGACAGACAGATACAGAGAGAGAGAGAGAGAGAAAGAAAAAGAGAAAGAGAGAAAAAGAAAGTGAGAGAGATAAAGAAAGAAAAAGGAAGAGAACTTATGACCACAATTGAGCCCAAAATTTTGGTTGAGTGCAGAGAAGAGCAACCAGGGTGATGAGGGGACTGGAGGCTCAAACATACAATGGACGGTTTCAGGAACTGGGCCTGGCTAGTCTAGTGAAGAGAAGGACCAGGGGAGACAGGAGAGCATCTTTCAATATTCGAGGGGCTGCCACAGAGAGGAGGGGGCCAAGCTATTTTCCAAATCCCCTGAAGAAGGCCAGAGAAGGAATAATGGATGGAAATAGAACAAGGAGAGATTCAACCTGGAAATAAGGAGGACTTTTCTGACAGTGAGAACCACCGACCCATGGAACAGAAGTTGCATTCGGAAGTTGTGGGAGCTTCATCTCTGGAGGCTTTCAAGAAGAGATTGGACTGCCATCTGTCAGAAATGGCGTAGGGTCTCCTGCTTGGGCAGAGGGCTGGACTAGATGACCTCCAAGGTCCCTTCCAACTCTGTTAATCTGTATCTGCATTCTCCCCTTTTTTCCCCTAAATTTCAATCAACTAATCACTGTATCCCAGCGTAGTCTTTCGCGCGTGGCTGTCAACAAGTACTGACTTTGTGTTGAAGTGCTCGGCCAACAGTGGAGTGTGAGTGTGGGTGTCTCCTTTGTGTCATGGAGCCTGCATTGTGATGTCAACTGTGAGACGTCTTCTGACAGTTGGGCTTGGCCTCCGCTGTGGTTGGTGCTGGGCTGTTTGGGGGAGGCCATTTCTCTCGTGGGAATTGAGGATCCTTCGGTGAGTAAGCAGACATGATGGTTTTTCTGATTCCTCCCCAATAAACAAGCATCTCATCGGGAACCTTGGATGATGTGGTGACCCGATTCTGAAGAATGTATTGATTTAACATCTTTTAGTCTGCATTACCCAAGGATAACGGTGTGTCTTGTAGTTCAAAGGAAGATGGAGAACTTTGGTGGGAGTTGCTCCTTTATTGATTTTATAAATTAGACTCTTTATTAAGTGAGCCTCCCTCGATATCCAAAGTGGGTTGAACTGTGGGGACCTTGGTGCTGAGTGTAGTGGTTTTCTTGCAGACGTTTCATTACCCAACTAGGATACATCATCAGGGCTAGGAGGAGATGGGGTTTTTGGAGAGGAGGAGGAAGACTGTAGGGTCCGTGGTGCTCTCTGAGCTTGGTGGTCTTCTTGCAGATGTTTCAGTACCTAACTAGGTATCATCATAGTAGTAGTAGTAATAGGAGGAGGAGGAGGAGAAGAAAAAGGAGAAGGAGGAGGAGGAGGAGGAGGAGGAGGAGGAGGAGGAGGAGGAGGAGGAGAAGAAGAAGAAGAAGAAGAAGAAGAAGAAGAAGAAGAAGAAGAAGAAGAAGAAGAAGAAGAAGAAGAAGAAGAAGAAGAAGAAGAAGAAGAAGAAGAAGAAGAAGAAGAAGAAGAAGAAGAAGAAGAAGAATTATGCTCTCTGCACTGGGTAGTTTTCTTCAAAACATTTCATTATCCAAGTAGTGGGTAATGAACAATTAGTGCTAGAACGGAGAGGATATGCAGGGAGGAGGAGGAGGAAGGGAGGAAGGAGAAGAGGGACAGAGATAGGAAGTGGGAGGAGAAGGAAGGGAAGGAGGAGGAGGTGGTGGTGGTGGAGGATTTCATGACCAATAGCTTTCTCCACATTCATTATCTTTTCTTTGAAAATATTCTTCCCTGCCTTTCTTTCCCAAACCGTGCACAAAACTCCCTTCTTTCTCAAGGTGGCCCTCTCCAGGTTCACTGTGACAAATGGCTTTGAGAGAGGGATGGTCCTTTTGCAAAAGAAAGTAATTAAAAATAACTCCTTCAAATAAAGTAACGCAGACACCAAAGACAGACCTCTGCGGAGGGCATTAAAAAAATCAGCTGAAGTTGCGCAGGAAATGAATATTCATGACCTAGTATCAAAGGTGAGGAGCATCCTTAGAAAGGGGAGTTCGAACTTAAAAATGTTATGACGGAGCAAAGTCTCCCCTTTAGAGGAAGGACTCGTGTGTCCAACTGAGGGAGGAAGGGGAGAATCCTAAATGAATTTGGGATACAGGGGATCTCAGGATATATCTGTGGCAGCCTTGCGAGGTAGTTCACACAAGCAGCACACCCCAAAATGCTCGCTGTAACTTTCCGGTACGGTTCCATTCACAAAATCTTGCAAGTCTGAAAGGACATCTCCTCCCCTCCCTCCCCCACCCACACTTCGGCTTTACAGCCTAAGAAACTAGGGAGGGTCCCTTCTGGGAGATTTGCAACAACCCCATTCCTTCCGCAGACCCGTCTCTTGGCTAGTTTGAGGTTCTACCTCCAGACTCCCAAGGTCACTCTCGCATACTACAAGCATTTCTTGGCAGTGACACAGACATACATACCGTGATTTGTCTTCTCCTGCTGGGATGAGTCTTATATTAATAAGCATTCAGCTGGGGAGGATATTTTGTGTGTGTGTGTGTATTCCAGCACAATTCTGGAATGCCTTGAGCAATTTCAACCAAACGTGGTACACAGATGACTTACTCTCTGGAAACAAAGACTCTGGGGGTTAAGACACCCCTTGGGGGGGGGGGTGTTCTGTTAAGATACAGCCTGTTGTGCCTTAAAACGGCTTCTACTGTACTGCCTTAAAATGGCTTCTACTGTGCAGTGCAGTGGAGTTGCCATGGTAACGGCTTCACAGTATTCCACAAGGGGGCGCCCTCTGGTAAGAGGAAAAATACATTAGAAATTATGTTTGGTCCAGACATTTTCCCTCTATAAATAAATAAGTACCTGGGCAACACTGAGTTATAGGCTTGTGTGTGTGTGTGTGTGTGTGTGTGTGCACGCGCGTATGTGTGCAAAGCTTCTTTTTCCAACACGTTCTTTCTTTTTAATGTCTTGTGTTTTTAAATATTTTTTCTATTTTGCTTTTGTTTTAATATTTTGGTATTTTGAATGTTTAGTAGTAAATCAGTTGATTTCCTGGTTAATATGTAATGATGTAATTTCCTGAGAGTCAGAACCACTAAGCCGTGGAAAGACTTGCCTCCAGAAGTTGTGGGTGCTCAAACAGTGGAAGTTTTTAAGGAGAGAGTGAACAACCATCTGTCTGAAATGGTATAGGGTTTCCTTCCTGAGTAGGGGTTGGGCTAGAAGACCTCCAAGGTCCCTTCCAATTCTGTTATTCTGTTATAACTTTCCTTGAACAAACTAAATATGATTGGGATGAGGTTTTTTCCTAGTGGTCTCCCATCCCATTTCCTAGTGTCTCCCACTCCAGTACCAACCTAATCTAAGGAGATAAATTAAACTGGGCCAGACTGCAGTCATCTGCCATATGAATTGTCCATATGAAAATATCCAAAAACAGATGGGATACGCCGAGCAAATGATGATATCATGACCACGATGGCACAATGGTTAGAGTGCAGTACTGTAGGCTACCTCTGCTGCCTGCAATTTAAAAGTTTGAATCTCACCAGGCTCCAGGTTGACTCAGCCTTCCATCCTTCCAAGGTGGATAAAATGAGGACCCAGACTGTTGGGGGCAAAGGGCTGACTCTGTAAACCTCTCAGAGAGGGCTGTAAAAGCCCTAGGAAGCGGTAGTGCTAAGTGCTATTCCTGTCTGTCTGTCTGTCTGTCTAATCTATCTATCTATCTATCTATCATCTATCATCTATCTATCTATCTATCTATCTATCTATCTATCTATCTATCTATCATCTATCTATTATCCATCTATCAACCAACTATCTATCTATCTATCTATCTATCTATCATCTATCTATCTATCTATCTATCTATCTATCTATCTATCTATCTATCTATCTATCATCTACCTACCTACCCTATCATCTATCTATCATCTATCTATCTATCTATCTATCTATCTATCTATCTATCTATCTATCTACTATCTATCTATCTATCTATCTATCTATCTATCTATCTATCTATCTATCTATCTATCATCTACCTACCTACCCTATCATCTATCTATCATCTATCTATCTATCTATCTATCTATCTATCTATCTATCTATCTATCTATCTACTATCTATCTATCTATCTATCTATCTATCTATCTATCTATCTATCATCTACCTACCTACCTACCTACCTTATCTATCTATCTATCATCTATCTATCTATCTATCTATCTATCTATCTATCTATCTATCTATCTATCTATCATCTACCTACCTACCCTATCATCTATCAATCTATCTATCTATCCATCCATCCATCTATCATCTATCTATCTATCTATCTATCTATCTATCTATCTATCTATCTATTTATCTAATCATCTATCTCTATATCTATCTATCTATCTATCTATCTATCTATCTATCTATCTATCTATCTAATCATCTCTATATCTATCTATCTATCTATCTATCTATCTATCTATCTATCTATCTATCTAATCATCTCTATATCTATCTATCTATCTATCTATCTATCTATCTATCTATCTATCATCTATCTATCATCTATCGATCATCTATCGATCTATCTATCTATATCTATCATCTATCTATCCATCCATCCATCCATCCATCCATCCATCCATCCATCCATCTATCTAATCAAGAGCTGTGGTGGCACAGTAGTTACAATGCAATATTGCAAGCTAACTCTGCAGACTGCCAGCAGTTCGATCCTGACTGGCTCAATGTTGACTCAGCCTTCCGTCCTTCCGAGGTGGGTCAAATGAGGACCCAGATTGTTGGGCGGCAAGAGGCTGACTCTGTAAGTCGCTTAGAGTGGCCGGTAAAGCATTATAAGGCAGTAGGGCTATTGCTATTCCTTTTCTCCTTCCTTCCTTCCTTCCTTCCTTCCTTCCTTCCTTCCTTCCTTCCTTCCTTCCTTCCCTCCTTCCAGATTGTTGGAGGAAAGAGGCTGACTCTGTAAACCGCTTAGAGAGGGCTGGAAAGCACTGTGAAGCGGTATATAAGTCTAAGTGCTATTGCTACTATCTATCTATCTATCTATCTATCTATCTATCTATCTATCTATCTATCTATCTATCTATCATCTATCTATCTATCTTCATCCATCCATCATATATCATCCATCATATGAGCCATGGTGGCGCAGTGGTTAGAGTGCAGTACTGCAGGCTGCTTCTGCTGACTGCCTGCAATTTGGCAGTTCTCACCAGGCTCCAGGTCGACTCAGCCTTCCGTCCTTCCGAGGTGGGTCAAATGAGGACCCAGATTGTTGGGGGCAAGAGGCTGACTCTGTAAACTGCTTAGAGAGGGCTGGACAGCACTGTGAAGCGGTCTATAAGTCTAAGTGTTATTGCTATTTGATGCTGGCTTACTGCTCTCCCTTTGCTTGTTCATCGGCAGAGAATTCACAGGAACGAATCGGAGCCCTTTCTCCAACACCATGGAGAAAGCTGCAGAGACCCTTCCCCAGTCCACCCAGGAGAGCTTAAAGAGGGAGATCAGCAACCTAAAAGAACGCGTGGCCAACCGTGAGGCTGAAAACCAGAAGATCCTGAAGGACATTGAGAGCATGAAGGAGGAGAACAAGAACTTGGAAGAGAGAATCGATTGCTTGACCACCATGGTGAAGGTCTTGGAGAAGGAAGAGAAAGAACTTGGGGAGCTGCTCCGAGAACGAGAAGACACCCGGGCAGCCCTGGAGACCCAAAACTGGACCTTGGCCGAGACCAACAAGGCTCTCCGCTCCGAAATCCAGGCGGTCTCCCACGACCTCGTCCGGTTTCAGGATTACCGAGCTAGCCGGGAGAAGAACATGTTGAGGATGAGGGAAGTGGTGGAGCAAATTGTGGACTACTTCGGACAGTTGGAAGGGGTGATCGGAACAGCCGAGCTGCGCTACGCAGACCAGAAGCAGCAGTCTGCTGAGCTGAGGAGCACGTTGGATCACCTCCAGCAGATCTGTGATGTTCAGGAGAACGAGATCCTGTGCCTGGAAGAGCAGTTGGAGCCCTTCACCTTTGACGACTCGGAGACGGATCCCTGCTGCTGGGAGGGCCCCTCCCTGCTGCTGGAGATGGTGCAGGAAAAGCTGAAGCTAGACCCCCAAGCGATAAGGGAGACCCTCTTCCTCGTCTTATCCAGAGGCGCGTGGGTCCTGGTGGGTTTAATCGTCGGGCTGGTGTTTTCCAAGGTGATGCTGTGCCTGATGGAGTCTTGGTGCTTCAGAAGGCGGCGCTGACGTTTGCGACTTTCTTGGGACAGGTATCGGACACCCTGTCCTTATATAAGATGCCCGGAAGATGAAAAAGTTGATGTCATTTTGGGGCAGGATCCCGGAGAGCCATGTAGAAAGCTTGTGACTCAAGGAAAAAAGGAGCTCCGTTTCTACCTGCGGGGATTATTAATGCATTTCTGTCATTCCAATAAATAAATGCGCAGGTACAGTATAGGTGGCACCTGGCTCAACAGTAGCAACTGTGAAAGGGATCTTGGAGTCCGAGTGGACAACCATTTAAATAGGAGCCAGCCGTGTGCAGCAGCTGCCAAAAAAGCCAACACAGTTCTAGGCTGCATCAACAGAGGGAGAGAATCAAGATCACGTGAAGTGTTAATACCACTTTATAAGGCCTTGGGAAGGCCACACTTGGAATACAGCATTCAGTTCTGGTTGCCATGATGTAGAAAAGATGCAGACTCCAGAACACGTGTGTCAAACTCATCACGTTCCCATCACGTGACATGCTTTTTTGCCTTTGTGGAGTTGGGGTGGGTGTGGCCTGTGCGTGCTACCTGTTTTGACACCCCTGTGCTAGAAAGAGGGCAGACAGCAGCAAAGATGATTAGGGGACCATTGAGTGACCAAAGATTTAGCTAATTAGCAGAATAATAGAGTTGGAAGGGACCTTGGAGGTCTTCTAGTCCAACCCCTGATCAGGCAGGAGATCCTATACCATTCCAGACAAATTGTTGTCCGGTCTCTTCTTGAAAACCTCAAATGATGGAGCATTTACAACTTCTGGTGGCAACTTCTGTTCCACTGGTTGATTGTTCTCACTGTTAGGCAGTTTCTCCCTAATTCCAGGTTGATCCTTGATTAGTTTCCACCCATTGCTTCTTGTTCTGTCCTCAGGTGCCTTAGAGAATAGTTTGACTCCCTCTTCTTTGTGGCAACCCCTGAGATATTGGAAGACTGCTATCATGTCTCCCCTAGTCCTTCTTTTCCAGTTCCTGCAACCATTCATGTTTTAGTCTAGTCGAAATCATAAACTCCAATATAATGGATTTGCACACTCTCAATCAATTAATCAATCAATCAATCAGAATAGAGCTGCAAGGGACCTTGGAGGTCTTCTAGTCCACCCCCTGCTCAAGCAGGAGTCCTTCTACCATTTTAGACAAATGGCTCTCCGGTTTCTTCTTAAAAACCTCCCGTGATAAAGCACCTACAACTTCTGCTTCCACTGGTTAACTGTCCTCACCGTTAGGAAGTTTCTCCTTATTTCTAGGTCGCTTCTCTCTCTGATTAATTTGCATCCATTGTTTCTTGTCCGGCCTTCCGGTGGAAAACAAGTTGACCCCTTCTTCCTCATTGGAGCAGCTAAAATGCACACGCAGGATGCAAATTAATTCAAGTTAAAACAAATCTACTTTTATTTGTGGAAAAGCCGTTGCTAAGTTTGCAACTAAACCGACTCCACTTCTTGTCTGAATAGATTGGGATTTGGGACTGCATCCAAGCCCTAACTCGTTTTGTTTAATTATGCAAGCATTATTATATGAATTCATCCGCTGCACTTTTTAAAAGTAGGATTTATGTCTTAATTAAAGTGCACAGACCGAACAAGTGGATGAGCGCAGGATGGAATTGTAGCAAAAATAAATCAAGGCTTAACATCCTGAAATGTTTATCTCAAAGCTCTGGAACCTTTTCCGGATGGGAGCAGTAGCCTAGGAAACAGCAGCAGCTTTTCCTCTTTGATTTTTGACATTATCCAGCAGGCTTCCATGTCTGATCGGATTAGGGCTTGTTCCTCATTGCAGTGATGGCTTCTAATTGGGACACCTGGGCCAGGTGCAAACATCTGGTAGATCAAAATGAGGGGGTCAAGCTATTCTCCAAAGCTCCTGAGGACAGGACAGGACACAATGGATGGAAACTAACCATGGAGAGAAGCAACTTAGAACTAAGGAGAAATTTCCTAACAGGACAATTAACCAGTGGAACAGTTTGCCACCAGAAGCTGTGGGTGCTTCATCACTGGAAGTTTTCAAAAGGACACTGGAGAGCCATTTGTCTGAAATGGTGTAGGGTCTGCTGCTTGAGAAGGGGGTTGGACTAGAGGACCTCCAAGGTCTCTTACAGATCTATTCTGACTGATTGATTGATTGAGTGCAAATTCATTGTATTGGAGGTTATGTTTTAGACTGGAGGTTAAAACGTGAAGAATGGTTGTAGAAATTGGGTATATCAAGTTTAATGAAAAGAAGGACCAAGGGGCACATGAGACCATCTTCCAATATTTGGGGGCTGCCCCAAAGAAGAGGGAGTCAAGCTATTCTCCAAAGCACCTGAGGGCAGGACAAGCAGCAATGGATGGAAACTAATCAAGGAGAGAAGCAACCTAGAACTAAGGAGAAACTTCCTCACAGTGGGAGCAAGGAATCCAGTGGAAGAGAAGTTGCCTCTGGAAGATCTGATTGCTCCGTCTCCTGTACAGGTAGTCCTCGACTTACGACCACAATAGAACCCAAAATTTCTGTTGCTAAGCGAGACACTTGCCAAGGGAAATTTGCTCCATTTTACAATCTTTCTTGCCACTGTTGTTAAGTGAAGCCCCGCAGTCATTGCGTTAGAAACAGAGTCTTTAAGCAAATCTGGCTCCCCCATCGACTTTGCTTGCCTCAAGGTCGCCAAAGGCGGGATCACGTGACGCAGGGAGAGGCAGCCGTCACAAATACGAGCGGCCGAGGGTCTGGATTTGGATCACACGACCACGGGGGATGACGCAATGGTCGTAGAAGTGAAAAACGGTCCTACGTCCATTTCTTCAGTGCCGTTGTAGCTTGGAACCGTCAGTAAATGAACTATTGTGAGGTGGAGATTTGTTTGTGTGGCTACTATTTTGATCTCTCTTTCTCCCTCTTCCTTCCTCTCCCTCTTCCCTCCTCTCTCCTTCCCTCCCTCCCTCTCTCGCTCCCTCTTCCTTCCTCTCCCTCCTCCTTCCTCTCTCTCTCTCTTCCCTTCCTCTCCCTCTCTCCCTCCTTCCTCTCTCTTCCTCTCCCTCTCTCCCTCTTCTTTCCTCCCTCTCTCGCTCCCTCCTCCTTCCTCTCTCTCTCTTCCTTCCTCTCTTCCTCTCCCTCCCCCTCTTCCTTCCTCTCTCTCCCTCTTCCTTCCTCTCTCTCCCTCTTCCTTCCTCTCTCTCCCTCTTCCTTCCTCTCTCTCCCTCTTCCTTCCTCTCCCTCTTCCTTCCTCTCTCCCTCTTCCTTCCTCTCTCTCCCTCTTCCTTCCTCTCTCGCCCTCTTCCTTTCTCTCCCTCTTCCTTCCTCTCTCTCCCTCTTCCTTCCTCTCTCCCTCTTCCTTTCTCTCCCTCTTCCTTCCTCTCTCTCCCTCTTCCTTCCTCTCTCTCCCTCTTCCTTTCTCTCTCCCTCTTCCTTTCTCTCCCTCTTCCTTCCTCTCTCTCCCTCTTCCTTCCTCTCTCTCTCCCTCTTCCTCTTCCTCTCTCTCGCCCTCTTCCTTTCTCTCCCTCTTCCTTCCTCTCTCCCTCTTCCTTCCTCTCTCTCCCTCTTCCTTCCTCTCTCTCTCCC